>NW_006239340.1:340739-348816 GCF_000226075.1 Solanum tuberosum | reverse complement strand
GGGTGGTGGAGACTTGTATACTGGTGCAGGATGGTATGTCTTCACTGGTGGTGGTGGTGACTTGTAAACATGTGTTGGAGGTGGTGGTGACTTATAAACTGGTGCAGGATGGTATGGCTTCACCGGTGGTGGTGGTGACTTGTAAACCGGAGTTGGGAGAGGTGGAGACTTGTAAACTGGTGTGTGTGGAGGATAGTATGGCTCCTTGGGTGGTGGTGGTGACTTGTAAACTGGAGTTGGTGGTGGTGGTGATTTGTAAACTGGTGCGGGATGATAAGGTGTTGGTGAAGGGTGGTATGGCTTCTTTGGTGGTGGGGGAGATGAGTATTGATAGTTTGCTGAGCTTTCGGAAGCTAAGCTAAGTGACACTAAAACCACTAAAAAGAGTAGCAACTAGAGAGGCCATTTTCCCCATATTTGAAACAAAGAAGAGAAGTTGTTGTGCTCTTAAGCTTCACTCAAACCCCTTTATATAGCTTTCATTTCGACAATTACCCTTACCAAGATTACATAAATGTAAGGTAAAATGTTAAGTAGTTTTTATGCATTTTGATAATTGGTTTTGTCATGTTGTTGGATCAATTTGACTTTATTTTATTGGATAGAGACTGCAAGCTAAGAAAAAATGTATAAACAATTAAGACAACCATACTATTTTCTTTACATCTTGTGATGCAATAATTCAAAGAGCTACAAAGTCTTCTTTTTCTTCCGAGCTTTTACATTACATGCATACACAATCTTTGAAAAAAATGCGTGCATCCCTCAACTTCGCACGATTTTTAGCTACAAAAATCAGTGTACACTGCTTTTTTTTTTCTTTTTTTTTGTTACACTAAATATTTGAAGAATTTTATTACTCCCCGTCCTATATTAGTCGATCATTTTTATTAACTAGATAATTTTATTAATTTACCTCTAGAAAACTTCTTGGAAATTTTACAAATAAATGTGAACACTTTCAAAAGGAATTAATTGCAAGGATAATATAGGAAAAAAAATAATTATTGCTTTCTTGATTTAGTAAGGTGGACAACTAATGTGTGAAAGCTATTTTTAGTAAGATGATCAACTAATATGAAACGAAAGGAGTAATTATTTTGTGGATTCTGATTGATGAACTAACCTTTAATTACCTAAGTGCTTAAATAGTTTAGAAATTTAGAGAAATTTAATACTCCCTCTATTTTAAAAAAAATGACCTCCTTTCCATTTTAGTCTATGTAAAAAAGAATGACCTATTTCTTTTTTTGGTAACATTTTAATTTCAGCTTTTCACGTGACATGTTTAAAGCCACAAGATTGAAGGACAATTTAATACATTTGACATAACTTTAATTTAGGACCACAAGATTTAAAAGTCTTCTTTATTTTCTAAAACTCAATGTCAAGTCAAACCAGATCACTCTTTTTGAAACGGTGGGAGTACAATAATACATATATATCATATGAAGACAAATGATAGATTATTGTAATGTTAAATAGTTTAATGATCTAGAGAAAAATGTGACCCACTTTCATTACCAAATAAAGCAATTAATGTTGTTCTTTCTTTTTAGTTTTAGGTGGGAATAGAGGGCAAAAAATTCAACGGATTATGTAGCTCAATATTGAAAAATTTATATGATTAAATACAATATCTATGAATTTTTTTGTATCTTAGTTAATCATCATCGGAACACAAAGAGGTAGAATACAGGTCATGATAGAAATAAAAAATTACTCGTCCCTAATTATTTGTCCACTTTTGAATTGGCAAACTTATTAAGAAAACAATTAATGACATAGTGAGTTTACCATTTTACCCCTATCAATTATGAAGTGGATGAAAAATTCTACATTTTTCAAAGTAATTAATCATTTAATTGAGGGTATAATAGGTAAAAATTTTTTGTCCAATCTTAATTTGTCAAAATGGACAAGTAATTAGGAATAACTATAAAAGAAAAAGTGGACAAGTAATTAAGGACGGAGGGAGTACTTTATTTTAGACTTTATTGAGAGTTTTTGGAAAGGTTTTGACTTAGGTACTTCAATGTACTCAAAACCTAATTGAATTTTGTGAAACTTTAAAGGTACATTATGTTACTTCGTGTCATTGAAGTTAATATTTTGGTAGTATAATTAATTAAATTACATGATTTGATTTAATTACTTAATATATAATTATAGTTTAAGACTCCATTGCATAGTTTATCCATTGTTTAGTATCAGTATTTGAGCATGATTAATTCAAATACGTGTTAGATAGGCTCATTCTAATAACACTTATGTTAGTTTTAAATGTCGGAATACATAGTTATTTTTGTAGTCCTCTTTAAAATTTGAAAATACGGAGTATCTTAAGAAATAGAATTAAATGAATCGAATTGGTTCAAGGCTTTTTACAAAAGTTTTCACTTTTGTGTTTTTAAACTTTGAATAAATAATTAACATTGTTGATTTGCACCTATTTTTTACATTGCCTTCTTTCATTTTCTCAAATTATTATACTCATTTACTTCCTCTTTTATATTTATTTTTTAATCTTTTCTCTACCTAACAACCTAAATACGTGCCTCTTTTTCCATTAGTTAAATGTTTATAATAAAAGAAGAAGAGAAGAAGATACATACTACTTCTTCCATTCCGTTTCAGTTGTTATGTTGCGCTTTTCAAAAGTTAATTTAATTAATTTTTTAAAATTAAATTAAATTATATTAATTTGATATTTTGGTACATTAGTGTCCTTAACGTCCAAATTTTAGAGCGAATATACCCTTTATACTAACAGTGACACACGTGTCTTAATCCTATCCATTGATTCGGAATTTATTAAATTTCTACCAAAAATTTAAAAACCCACCCGAATTAATTAAAAAAACCCCACCCAAAACCAAAAACCAAAACCCCCAAATCAATTCACTCCCAAAACCCTAGTTTCTTCTCCATCTTCTTCGATCTTCTCCAATCTTTAGCGTAACAGAGAATTAATTCATCTGAAATAGAAATCTTTCAGTAGAAAATAGCAAAACAATACTTTTACTTGGAAAGAAGAAATATCATAGACAAGTAAATTACTTCATCCATATTTCCTCCATGAGAACTGTATATTGTTTTTGAAATAAAAAAATCAGGTTCTCACTTGACAATTGAGCTTCTCTTTTCCTCAAAACTCTAAATCAAGCTTACCAGTCACGACTGAGGCGCAAACGAGCTTTGATTTTGGGGTGCTATCATGATTTTTCATCTATTATGAGATTATAATTCCATAAAGACATAAGTTGTATTCAAATAGGCTCCTACTTAACATATCCAAGATAGAACTTATTTTTAAGAGTTTTAAATAAGATACCAAATACAAAATACATCAAGTTAATTTGATTCTTTGCTGGACCGACAAACATCAGAGAAGAAGGAGAAGAAAATAGGTTTGGGGAGTGAATTGATTTGGGGATTTTGAGTTCTTTTTTTGGGCTGAGTATTACGTATTTGGGTGGGTTTTAAAAATTGGGCTTTTAAATTTTGACAAAAAAATTAATAAATATCGGGTCCATAGGATTAAGACACATATACTATCGTTAGTATAAATGATATATACTCTCTAAAATTTGGACGGTAAGGGCACTGATGTACTAAAAGTATAACGAAAGGTATATGCATACCATTTACGATAGTTCGGGGATATATTTGTCCTTTTTCCCAAAAAATAAACCCTAAAATGTTAGTCACAGTTCTTATTATTTGATTCTAAAAAAGAAAACAATGACTGCATGACAACTAAAAGAGGACGGAGAGAGTATTCAAATACATGGACGATTCCTGGTTCATCCATTAATGACTTTGACTTTTTAATTAGAAAAATAATTAATCATTTGTATAACTTAATCACCGACAAAAGTAAAATTACTAAACTCCATATAAGATTCCATTAGTTAAGCTAAACTAATATTTTTAATCGTCCCAAGAGATAGTATAAACAAGTACAAACCCTAGCTACATTGACCTAGTCAATAGTTATCGCCGACATATTTATTATAGACAAATGTTTGTCCAACGATCGAGATCTTATGTACTATTTTGTTCCTTTTTTTTTTGTTCAAATTTTTTTTTGTTTATAATAAAGTTGGAAGTTTTATGATTTAAATGAAGTTTAATTAAATTTAGGTTAGTCCGTTAAGCTTACAAGTCTAGCCCAGCCCAACTCATGTTTCTCAAGCCCAAAGTCGGCTAGAATGGCAAGGAGACCAAATATTTCAAACCCTAGCTAATGCTTGTATAAAAAAGTATTTAATAGTGATTTGACAGTCTTCTGCATACAAAAGAGTATTTACCTCCAAGTGGTGAGTCATTTTATACCTCCTCGAATGTGATCAAAACTTGATTCTACATTCGTGGTAAACTTCCAACAAGTATTTCATCAATTCAGGTACAAAATAAAACTTTTGAGTTGATAGTCAGGGAGAGGAAAAAAAACAAAAAATACACATTTTAGTATAAAATTTTCTAAAGATTGTTAAATCCTGCACAAATAAATAAAACTAAATATTATTATTTATTGATATTTTTCTTTTCTTGATTATTATTTTTCAAAAACTAAAATTTAATCGTTATAATATGCCTTGAACAACCACAATCAGATACCAAAATCAGTTGGTTGTTCATTCTTTTTTTTTTTTAAAAAGTGAAAGGTCTAACAATTAAATTTTCATCCCTGAAAACTAATAATCAAGATAAGAGAAATAGGACAAGTAATAATATTAATTCAATAATTTGTGTGGGTGCATTTACTTTTTCCTTCATAAAATTTTATATAAAAAAATGTAATTTTGTAATTTTTCTCCTCACGATGGTCAATTCAAGAACTAATTGAAGCTACTAATATTCCCGATAAATTGTTACTTAGATTGGAGGTACTAATATTCTCGATTGATTGTAACTTAGATTTTATTGTATCTTATCATTAAATTTATTGACGAATAAAACCCACATTTTTTATAGCAACTGATTTAATGTAATTGATGAGAGCCTCGTCAACTTATAAAAAACTCAATATAAGGATGACAAAATAAGAAAAAGGACCAAAAGAAAGTGTAGAGAGAGGGGAAAACATAAAACCGTATAGTAATAACTTATTTTATACATCTCATAATCTCCGCATTTTGCAAGGAGATCGAACAAACACACACAAATAAATAGAAGTAAAATATAAATATAATATAGGGTACAAACAATAACTTATACAAAATGAAGCTACAAAAGTACTTTGCCTCCTGTGTGGGCTTATTTTCTTGTAGCTCAACATTCTGCTTTCCTGCATAAGAATATGATATTGTGAATGAGAACATATAATAGAACCTAAACCAAATAAGATGTAGACAGCATAGGTCTATATTAATGATTTGTACGAGGAAATTGTGCAACTTCTATAGACATATCATAATTAAAAGTTATAGTTTGGTTTTATTACCTCAGATATAATGAAATATCTTCTTAGTAATGGTAGGGAGGAGGGGGAGAGGTGTAAAGATAATGGGGTGGTGGTGGAGACTTGTAGACTGGAGTTGGTGGTAGTGGAGAGTTATAAACGGGACTTGGTGGAGGTAGTGACTTGTAGGTTGGGGTATGTGGAGGGTAGTATGGCTCCTTGGGTGGTGGTGGCGATTTGTAGGTCGGGGTGTGTGAAGGGTAGCCTAGCTCCTTGGGTGGTGGTGGCGACTTGTAGACTGGAGTTGGTGGAGGTGCTGACTTGTAGGTTGGGGTATGTGGAGGGTAGTATGGCTCCTTGGGTGGTGGTGGTGACTTGTAAACGGGAGTTGGTGGAGGTGGCGGCTTGTAGACTGGAGTGTGTGGAGGATAGTATGGCTCATTTGGTGGTGGTGGTGACTTGTAAATAAGAGTTGGTGGAGGTGGCGACTTGTACACTGGGGTGTGTGGAGGGTAGTATGGCTCTTTGGGTGGTGGTGGTGACTTATAGACTAGAGTTGGTGGAGGTGGTGAATTGTAAATGGGAGTTGGTGGAGGTGGTGACTGATAGATTGGGGTGCGTGGAGGGTAGTATGGCTCCTTAGGTGGTGGTGGCGACTTGTAAACAGGAGTTGGTGGATGTGGAGACTTATAAACTGGAGTCGGTAGAGGTGGCGACTTGTAAACTGGAGTGTGTGGGGGGTAGTATGGCTCATTTGGTGGTGGTGGCGACTTGTAAATGAGAGTTAGTGGAGGTGGAGACTTGTAGGTTGGGGTGTGTGGAGGGTAGTATGGCTCCTTTGGTGATGGTGGTGACTTGTAAATTAGTGTCGGAGGTGGTGGCGACTTGTACAATGGAGTGTGGAGAGGGTAGTAAGTCTCCCTTGGTGGTGGTGGAGAATTGTAAACCGAAGTTGGTGGCGGTGGAGACTTGTAAACAGGAGTTGGTGGAGATGGTGACTTGTAGGTTAGGGTGTGTGGAGGGTAGTATGGCTCCTTGGGTGGTGGTGGTGACTTGTAAATTGGCGTCGGAGGTGGTGGTGACTTGTACACTAGAGTGTGTGGAGGGTAGTATGGCTCCGTCGGTGGTGGTGGAGAATTGTAAACCGGAATGGGCGGCGGTGGAGACTTGTAAACAAGAGTTGGTGGAGGTGGCGACTTGTAAGTTGGGGTGTGTGGAGGGTAGTATGGTTCCTTGGGTGGTGGTGGTGACTTGTACACTGGAATGTGTGGAGGGTAGTTTCTCTTCTTCGGTGGTGGTGGAGAACTGTAAATCGGAGTTGGCGGTGGTGGAGACTTGTAAATTGGTGCGGGATGATAAGGTGTTGGTGAAGGGTGGCATGGCTCCTTTGGTGGTGGGGGAGATGAGTATTGATAATTAGCTGAGCTTTCGGAAGCTAAGCTAAGTGACACTAAAACCACTAAAAGAGTGACAACTAGAGAGGCCATTTTCCCCATATTTGAAACAAAGAAGAGAAGTTGTTGTCCTCTTAAGCTGAACTCAAACCCCTTTATATAGCTTTCATTTAGACAATTACCCTTACCAAAATTTATACAAATGTAGGTAATATGGTAGAGTTATGCATTTTGATTTGGTCTTTTCATGTTGTTGGCTCAATTTTGACTTTAGTTTGTATATTTAATAGAAATGATTTGTCACAGACATCCTTTTGTAGCAAATTTATTGTTTAAACAATATGGATAAGAAGGATAGAATCCTAGACCTCTTTTAACTAAAACCTTGAATAAATCAACTATTAATCTTGTGTAAATGTTTTGCTAATCGTAAATTATTAAGTATAGTTTTCCTCTATGAATAGGATGCTACATATGTTACCTACCTTCAAGTTCTGAATTCACCTCTGACCCCTCACTTATATATGTTATAAGAATAGATTATTTATTAGATAATATTTGATGTTAAATTTGGTTTGGCTTTGCTGTTGAATAGTTTAGAATTCACTCAACAAGTTAATTAGTGATTAATAATTTGATAGTTCAAGGGAAAAGATAACCATCAGTACTATTAATCTCAAACATTTTAGCATGGCTCATTTGTGAAAATATATTTGACTTGTAATAAGTGTGACGGTCGAATCAATTGAACACACCACATGTGTAACATCTCGCAATTTGAAATAACTAGGAAGAAGCTTATAATTGCAAATAGTCATTTTTGGAAAGAATTAAAATCTGGAAATTTGTTTAAGTTAGGAAAAGTTGAGTTTTGGTCAACTTCAAATGACAATAATTCCTAGCTCAGGATGAGTTAGATGTACTTCCTGTTATGATTGCAAAGCTCTTGGAAGGATCTTTCTAACGCCGCCGAGTTTGCGCAAATCCGAGTTTGTATGAGTGAGTTATTCCCTTTGGAAGTTGGGCTGTTGGAATAAGGAAAGTCCAATCCGAATTTTTAAAGGGTTGTTTGGTCTTTTCCTTAACCTCTTATTTAATTCGTTTTTGGTAATTAATTAGAGGTCTAAGCTGAATTAGATCAGTTTACACTTTTACCAAAAGAGTTAGGGTTTGGAGAAAAAAGAAAAGAAGAGGAGAGAGGAGAAGAGGAAGCAAGAACGTTCAGGATTCGTTGATTTCTTGGAGCTTTGCTTGTGGATTTCGTCGGGGTGCGGGG
>NW_006239340.1:318709-339369 GCF_000226075.1 Solanum tuberosum | reverse complement strand
TATGATATTATGATTATGAATTGACAACATGTTTTCAACAGTTTTTTTCTTTATATTGCACTTGTTTTAAACTGCTTTATAATGAAATGAGTTTATTTAAGTATTCAAGAGTTGAGAAGAGCCAAGGTAAGTGTTTCTTTCATAATCTATTTTGAGCCTATGTTGTTTTAGCATTCCAACTAGCATACTCGTACATTCAATGTACTGATGCCAGTTGGCCTGCATCGTCTTATGATGCAGACACATGTAACTAGGATCGGCATCTGGCGCATTCGTTGATCCAGTGAGCAGTTCATAGTCTATTGGTGAGCCTCTTTGTATTCCAGAGGACTCCTTCACATTGCTTTCAGTTTTAGTATTAGTTCATTAGGATGTCGCGGGCCTGTCCCGACATCCATGTTAGTTGTTTAGAGGCTTAATAGATAGTCAGATAGTTAGACAGTCAGTTAGTGAATTCAGTTGTCTTTACTTTTCATTTCATATGTTAACACTTGAGTTGCCATTTTGGCCAAGTTGAATGTTAACTATTAAACATTCTAAGTTATTTCATTAGTTAAGTTGAAGAGTGTGCTATTGATCTTTATAAATATGCATATAGTCTTCCGCTGAGTTAGTAAGCTAGGCCAAGGGTTCGCTTGAGGCCAAAAATGATCTTCGAGTGCCAGTGCCGCCCAGGGTGTAGGCTCGAGGCTTGACAACATGAATCTAAATTAAGTGACCTGAAAAATACAAAATTCACTTTTAAAGAGTCTAAATTATAAGTCATGTTGGTGATAAAATATTTCCGCAATTAAATCAATAATTATAGATAAATTTTGTTAATATTATTGTTTATTATCTAAATTAAATAAATAAAATCTATTTTTTTCATACGCTTTGTATTAAGTTGAACAATATCACATAACTTCGGATAGAGGAGAGAATAATAAACCAATGAAGTGCCTTTTTTTAGGGATGAAAATGGGGCGGGGCGAATCCGGAGTGGGGCGGTTTAAGGCTATGTGTAGAGCGGGGCGGGTTTAAGGTTGTGCAGGGCGTCTGGGATGCAGGGCAGGTTGAAGTTGGTTTTTTTAAAACCAATGCGGGGCGGGTTGCGGGTATATGTGATTTTATGTAGGTTTAAACTTTTTTTTTTTTTTTTACATGTTATAAGAGTGATAGAGCATTATGTATTAAGATAATTTCTTTAAAGCTACTAAATATTCAAGATAGTAAACGAAAATGGCTCAATAAAAAAATAATTCAAATTCTTATACATGTTTCCCAAATGAGAGTCCGGAACCTAAATAAGCCACAAAAAGATAAAAGTGACCAAAATAGGTCACTATTCTAGTAAGTAACCAAAATAGGCTTAGTGGAAGAAAAAAATCCGTTTTTATGCAATATTCCAAACGTTTTCCGTTAGTCTCATAACGTGTATATTTTAATATATAACGGAACTATTTTTTACACCTTATAAAACGAAACTATTTCTTACACTTTGTAAAGTGTAAATTTTTCTTACACTTTATGAAGTGGAAGTTTTTCTTACACTTTATAAAATGGAAGAAAATCTTACACATTAAGAAAAGTTACTTTATCTGTACATTGTGTATAATGTAAAGTGAGAAGAAATGCCGAATCTCAATCTATAAGAGAGTCCAAAATCTTTTACTCCAAGAATCAAAGAATTAGTCAAATATGAAAGATTTATATTTTTCCTTTAGGTAAATTAAAACTAATTATAAAAATAATATTCTGTCAAACAACATCATTTGGGTTCCACTAGCTCGCGAGCAACAATCTACACCACACTATTTCATCAGTACAAACATAGATTTGATGGTGCCTAGCTTGTGTTTGGACATACGATATGAAGTCATGATTTATAATTAATGATTGATTATGCAATTTGGAATTATGATTTGAAATTTAATTTCAAATTCTCCAAAAAGCATGATCCGGGATTTCAACTTTTGAAATGTAAAATTTGATGCATATATATATAAGAGACCCATCATTCTGAATTTCGCGAAAGTAACTTTTCTTGAAATGTAAGATTTTCTTCCACTTTATAGAGTGTCAGAAAAACTTTCACTTTACAAAGTGTAAGAAAAACTTACACTTTACAAAGTGTAAGAAATAGTTTCGTTTTACAAGGTGTAAAAAATAGTTCCGTTATATATTAAAATATACACGTTATGAGACTAACGGAAAACGTTTGGAATATTGCATAAAACATAATTTTTTCTTCCACTAAGCCTATTTTATTTACTTACTAGAATAGTGGCTTATTTTGGTCACTTTTATCTTTTTGTGGCTTATTTAGGTTCCGGACTCCCCAAATGACCTCTAAAAAATAAAATTTTAAGTCACTATCCTATTATTTTAATACAACTTAATGAAAAAATGAATTTATTTATATGAACTTTATTTTTAGTATCAAACTTAACTAGAAAAATAAAATATTAAAAAAAATATGCGAGACGGGTTCATGCAGAGCGGGTCTGTGCAGGACGGGGTAAAAATGAAAAAAAATGTTATGCAAGGTGGGGCCGGGCAGATTTAATTTTTACGAATTAAGCTCGACCCGCCTCGCCCCGCACCGCCATTGCCATCCCTACTCTTTTTTCACTTAAATATTTTTACGTAAACAAGAAAAACTACTATTTAATAATTCATTTGGTCCATCCATTAAATTTGACATTTTTATTGAATACACAATTAATGATTAGCATCATAATTCATAACTTAATCACCGACAAAGGTTAAATTACTAATGTCCTTAAAAGATTCCATTAGTTAAGCTAAATTAATATTGTTAATCCTCCTAAAAGATATGGATGTATAAACAAGTACAAATCTTAGAATTATTACCGACAATTCTATTTTTTTTTTTAAAGTGTATTATAATTATCGTGGTGGTTTCTTATAATTTTTGTTACTACATGAGTTGTGTGGGAAGCGCCACCCTTCAATGGGCCCCGACCTGCAATATGCAATTCAGATTTAATTAGGGCTTCAATACAAAATACAAACACCAAATGAAAAAAATATTTTGATTATTTGCATAATTAATTGAGGAAGAGATGAAATCAGTTGGAGAATAATGGTTGAGAGGTGCTCACAATTTTCTTAGACCTAAAGGTGGGTTTGATTCGTGCATTTTGCACCAACATCACAAATTTAATCATCTTTAAATTTGGTTTTAGGTTTATAATTAAATCTTTGGTCACGAACGATTTTTTAAGTTATGGTCGAAAATTCATCATTAATTATGCACTTTATGTGACAAAAAATATTTTCGTAATCAGATGAATGCATCAAGCATGAGTCACATATTTAACAAATATGTGTTATCTCCTGTATTCGGGTTAGTCAAAAATACAGAAACAGAAAAAAGAAAAAAGATGAAATAGACAGAACGTTGTGTCTTTTGGGAAAAGTAACGACTTTTCGGAAGAAACAGGTCCCTTCAGAACGTTTTTACTGTTACACGTGTATTTCAAATAAATTCCGTTGCACCAAATTAATTTTGTTATTTAACAAACATTCTGAATTAATTTATAAGAGAAAAGAAATGAATTAAGAAGATTGATTAAATAAATTTTGTCTAAAAATATTATCAGTTAATCACTTGCCAAATCCAAATCCAAAGCTGAGGCTGAGCGAGCGACGACGACGGCGCGAGGGGGCACCTTCTTCTTAACCCTTTAAGAACTAAAGGAAGTGTTTCCTAATATAAGGACAACACTTTCCTTTCTTCTACCAATATGGTAAAAATGACTTTTCATTTGCACTTTGCAATGACTTTTCATTTTCCCTCCAAAATTGGTTCCCTCACTTCCATTTTCTCTTCTTATTTCCCATTCACACCTTGCTAAACCCAACAATCCCCCACATGAATAGGGAATGGCTATAGTTAAAACATATGCTTGAAAAACTTGCATGTCTCGTAAGTAAGGGTTAATCGCATCTGGATAAGTAGGTTTCCCTTTAAACTTTCCGTAGTGAACATCTATCGAATATACTCGGTTAATCGGTAGATTTGATATCTTTGAACCGTCGAGCTTTGGTGTATACCAAAACAACATAAGTCACACAATCAACCCTTGAACTGTTTTTGGTTCTCATTGTTTTGTTCGTTTCAGCCATGAACACATCTCGGTTAATAAGTGCTTAGAGAACTGGCCTTACTGGATTCTCCTTGAAGCGGCTTACACTTCACACTTACATAGGTGGTTTCTAAATGTGTTATCCCGTAGATACATTATTTGATATACCCTGTATCAAACTTAGAAACCATTAAAAAGTCCTTATGCCTTTATCCTGGTTACTGAACATTGTCTCATCATGAGAATGGACATAAAATAATTTTAGTACAATGTCGAACCGTCATCTATGACTTTGTTTTATCTCCTTGAACCTAGATCTTGGGATCTCCAGTCTTCTAGGTAGAGTTACCGCCACGATGACGTGTTCTCGGCCATAGTCCCATTCCCGTCGATGATCTCTTAACTCCCTCTCTAGTTAGGCCTTTTGTAAGTGGATCCGACACATTATCCTTTGACTTTACATAGTCAATTGTGATAATTCCACTAGAGAGTAGTTGTCTAATAGAGTTATGTCTTCGTCTTATGTGACGAGACTTCCCGTTATTCATAACGCTTCCAGCCCTTCCTATTGCAGCTTGACTACCGCAGTGTATGCATATAGGGGTCATTGGTTTGGGCCAAAACGGAATATCTTCTAAGAAATTCCGGAGCCATTCAGCTTCTTCACCTGCCTTGTCTAAGGCGATGAATTCAGAATCCATTGTAGAGCGAGCTATACATGTTTTTTTGGATGATTTCCAAGATATTGCTCCTCCACTAATAGTGAAAATATATCCACTCATGGATTTCGTTTCAGTTGACCCAGTAATCCAATTTGCATCACTATATCCTTCAAGAACTGCTGGATATTTGTTGTAATGCAAATCATAGTTTTGAGTGTCTTCTAAGTACCCCAAAACTCTCTTCATTTCCAACCAATGATTTTGATTGGGATTACTTGTGTATCGACTCAGTTTACTTATAGTGTAGGCTATGTATGGTCGTGTACAATTCATGACATACATCAAACTTCCCAATACTCTGGCATAATCCAATTGAGACTAACTTTCACCTTTATTCTTGGCAAGATTAAGGTTCACATCAATTGAGGTCTTTGCCTTTTTGAAATTCAAATATTTGAACTTTTCAAGTACCTTTTGAGTATAATGAGATTGAGACAATGCTAGACCGTTAGGAGTTTGGTGAATCTTTATTCCCAATATCAAATCGGCTACTCCTAGATCTTTCATATCAAACTTACTAGCAAGCATACGCTTAGTAGCTTTTACATTGGCAATGTCCTTGCTCATTATCCACATGTCATTCACATATAGGCATACAATGACTTCCTGATCCGGAGTGTCTTTAATGTAAACACATTTATCACACTCATTGATCTTAAATCCATTTGACAACATGGTTTGATCAAACTTTGCATGTCATTGTTTTGGTGCTAGTTTTAGTCCATAAAGTGACTTAACAAGTTTGCATACTTTCTTTTCTTTACCGGGAACTACGAATCCCTCAGGTTGTTCCATGTAAATATTTTCCTCCAGCTCTCCATTTAAGAAGACAATTTTCACATCCATTTGATGAATTTCAAGACCGTATACTGCATCTAGGGCAATTAACATCCTCATTGATGTAATCCTAGTCACTGGCGTGTATGTGTCAAAATAATCAAGACCTTCTTTCTGTCTAAAGCCTTTGACAACAAGTCTTGCTTTATATTTGTCAATAGTTCCATCATCTTTCATCTTCTTTTTGAAGATCCATTTTGAACCCAAGGATTTGTTCCCAGGAGGAAGATCAACCAACTCCCAAGTATGATTGCTTAAGATTGATTCAATCTCACTATTGACAGCCTCCTTCCAAGAGGTTGAGTCGCTAGACAACATCGCTTCCTTGAATGTTTGAGGCTCACTTTCAAGAAGGAATGCTACAAAATCAGAGCTTCTTTGAATGTTTGAGGCTCACTTTCAAGAAGGAATGTTACAAAATCAGATCCAAATGAAGTAGCTGTCCTTTGACGTTTACTGCGCCTTGGACTCTCTTCATTGGTTTCATTCTCTTTTGGTTCTTCTCGAGGTTGTTTTGACCCTCCACTAGATGACTCAAGTCTAGTTTTATACGGATAGATATGTTCAAAAAATTCAGCATTATCTGATTCCATTACCGTATTATCATGAATATTCGGATGTTCACACTTATGAACCAAAAATCTACATGCCTTACTATTTGTGGCATATCCAATGAATACACAATCCACAGTCTTAGGCCCTATTTTCACCCTTTTAGGTACATGAACCTGGACTTTGGCTAGACACCCCCCACACTTTGAAATATTTCAAGTTGAATTTTCTACCTTTCCATTTCTCATATGGAGTAACATGTATCTTCGTGTGAGGCACTCTGTTGAGTATTCGATTTGCTGTAAGGATAGATTCCCCCCCCCCCCACCAAGTTTTGTGGTAAACCTGAACTTATAAGTAAGGCATTCATCATTTCCTTTAAAGTTCGGTTTTTCCTTTCCGCAATTCCATTAGATTGAGGAGAGTAAGGAACAATAGGTTGATGGATAATTCCATTTTCCAAACATATTTCTGCAAATGGAGATTCATATTCTCGACCTATATCACTTCTGATCATTTTGATCTTTCTATCCAACTGATTTTCAACTTCAGTTTTATATTGCCTAAATGCATCTATTGCTTCATCCTTACCATTTAAGAAATAGACATAACAATATCTAGTGCAATCGTCAATAAAAGTTATGAAATACTTTTTCTCACCACGTGTTGGTGTTGACTTCATGTCACAAATGTCAGTGTGAATCAGTTCTAAGGGATATAAATTCCTTTCAACAGACTTATAAGGATGCTTAGCATACTTAGATTCAACGCAAACTTGACATTTTGATTTATTGCACTTAAATTTAGGCAAAACATTTAAGTTAATTAGTTTTCACAAGGTTTTGTTATTAACGTGTTCCAAACGTTCATGCCATAAACATTTAGACTCAAGCAAGTAAGAAGAAGCAAAATCTTTATTCATATCAACTGCAGTTACATTGAGTTTAAAGAGGCCCTCAGTGAGATAACCTTTTCATACATACATCTCATTCTTACTCAATACAACTTTATCAGAAACAAATGCACATTTGAATCCGTTCTTAGTCAGAACTGGTATAGAAACTAAGTTCTTGCGCAATTTCGAAACGTACGAGACCCTGTTCAAAGTCACCACCTTGCCTGATGTCATCTTTAAGAGGACCTTGAATGTTCCTTCCACCTTTGCAACAACGGAGTTTGCCATAAACAACTTCTCGTCTGCTGGTGCTGGAGTATATGATGCAAATAATTCTTTGTTGGCACAAACATGACATGAGGCGACAGAATCTATCCACTATTTTCTTGGATTTCCAACCAAGTTGCATTCTGAAAGCATTGCACAGAGATCGTCCATCTCTCCTTTGGATTCAACCAAATTTGCTTGATTCTTCTTCTTGTCCTTCTTGGGACCCCGACATTCAGTAACTTTATGACCACGTTTGCCACAATTGAAGTAGCTTCCATTGAATTTCTTCTTTGGAGGATTGCTCTTTGGACCAGATGTTTTTTTTCTTTTCTTTGATTTTGTGGGATCTTTTTCAACAATATTTACTCCAGATATAGCTGAATTACCACGTGACCTCTTTTCTGCGACCTTATTATCCTCTTCGACTCTCATCCTTACCATGAGATTTTCAACAGTCATCTCTTTGCGTTTATGTTTCAAGTAGTTTTTGAAGTCCTTCCACAATGGAGGTAACTTCTCAATAATTGCAGCCACTTGAAAAACTCATTCACAACCAATCCTACATTAAAGATTATGTGAGTATTAAGAATAGACTTAATATTTCCAACATAGGTATTAGCTAAATTTATACCTTTAGCAAGGAGATCATGGATTATGACCTGCAATTCTTGAACTTGGGTGACGACGGTCTTACTGTCTATCATCTTATAGTCCAGAAACTTTACCACAATGAACTTCTTCATTCCGGCATCCTCTGTTTTGTACTTCTTTTCTAAAGTATCCCAGAGTTCTTTTGAGGTTTTGACATTACTGTAAACATTGTACAGATCATCTTGCAGGCCACTCAAAATATAATTTTTACACAAAAAATCTGAATGTGTCCATGCTTCTGTTTCCAAGAATCGTTCTTCAAGCGGAGTTTCATCCGACAAAACAGGAACGTTCTCATTAATGAACCTCTGCAGACTCAACGTAATCAAATAGAAGAACATCTTCTGCTGCCATCTCTTGAAGTCGACTCCAGAAAACTTTGCAGGTTTCTCAGCCGATGCTAGGGCAGCAGTTGAACGATTGTGTGCAACCGATGTTGTTGCAACATTTACTTGACTTGAATTAGTCATTTTTCTGTCACAAATGGCAGACCATTTTAGTATGTGAAATACTAACAGTAAAGAATAAATCCTTACACAGACTGTTTCTAATTTAACGATAAAGTTTTTATGTTATTTTAATCGTTAATCGAATGCATTTTAAAAATTCAAAGAGAGTAGAAAACCATAATGGTTTTAATCTCCAGAAACCTCAAATACAGAAACTATTTAATTTCTTATGATTGTTATCTCATGTATTCAAGTTAGTCAAAAATACAGAAACAGAAAAAAGAAAAAAAATGAAATAGACAGAATGCTTTTAATTCGAGTCCACAGAAATCACTGTGTTTCCTTAAGAAATTTAATCCCCTCACTGTACCCGAGGTTGCAGATTAATTTCTCCCATGATAAAACAGATTAACCTGTTAGAGAAGTAGCGGTACCTCAAACTTCAATAACTTCAGCGAACGCAAGAACAACAACAAGAGCACACGCAGACTCAGTCGATCAACAATTTTGTTTATGTAAGAAAATGAATGCAGAGAGGAAAAAAAATTCAGTGTCTGAAAAACGGAAAAAGACCTCTTATTTATAGCCATTTACAGCAAGGAACGCGTCTGTTCAGACCCGTTTTTTCCAGAACGTTGTGTCTTTTGGAAAAAATTACGACTTTTCAGAAGGAAAAAATGAATTAACAAGATTGATTAAATAAATTTTGTCCAAAAATATTATCAATCAATCCGAAGCCGAGGCCGAGTGAGCGACAACGACGGTGCGAGGGGCACCTTCTTCTTAACCCTTTAAGAACTAAAGGAAGTGTTTCCTAATATAAGGACAACAATTTCCTTTCTTCTACCAATATGGTAAAAATGACTTTTCATTTGAACTTTGCAATGACTTTTCATTTTTCTTCCAAAATTGGTTCCCCCACTTTCCATTATCTCTTCTTATTTCCCATTCACACCTTGCTAAATCCAACAATATGTTGTTTATAAAGCTTTCCCATAAAAAAAATGAATTGACGCAATTATCAAATAATTTTAGTCACTAATTTCATTAAAAATGTTTAGTCTACAAAATAAAGTTCATTAAAAATGTTTAGTCTACATAGTTTTCTCATACACCATAAAAATTAATTGGTGCCAATTATAAGGTAATTTTAGCCACGAAATTGAGGATAATAATTTTTCTCGCTACTTTTTTTGAAAATTTATGACAAATCATTATTTATCTTTAAATTCGTGTAAGTTGTGGATACAAAAAGGTTTCGTCACAAAAATTTATGACAAATCATTATTTATGACTAGAGGTCTCGTGTAAGTTGTGATCTTTTCTCTTCTCCTTGTCTGAGGCTTCTTATGGAGGTTTGTGAGGTAGCTGCTTGTCATTTCAGCGGACCTTCTTACTCCTATTTATGATCTTGTTTTATTCTAGAAACAATGTCATTTGATACTAGTGTTTTTCTTTTGAATCAATTGTAATACTTTAGAGGCTTGCACACGTGACAACCAGATTTTGCGGTATTTTTGAGTTGATTATAAAAAAAAATTGCATTTTATTGTAATGGTTGAGTTTTAGGCTGACTTGTCTTGGTGGGATAAGACGAGTGCCATCACATCCATTTTTGGGTCATGACAATTACTAGTTGATCAAACTGATTTATAAAAATAAAAAGAAAAGTTTATTTATGTATTTGTAAATATCAAAGTGTTTATAAGCTAAGTTGCTTATTTATGCCAATTTAGTTATATACGATAAATTAATCATTCCTAACTTATGACTTTTTTAGCTTATCAACATTTTTATTTGACCAGTTTTTAATTAATTTATCAAACTATCAAATTACTCAGCTAACTCTATTACTCTAGGAAATCAAACAATCTTTTCTCCACTAAGATACTATTATATTTTAAAATATTTTATATTATACAAATAATAATATTTTTTGTAATTTTTTAAATATATAAATTTTATTTTAAAGATATTAAAATGTAGTAACCAAATTAAAAAAATATAGCGTTGACCGTTCTGCTCCAATTTCCATTAATTAATATTGTCACTATTTGTTATAATCACCAAACACTAGACTGAATAATATTGACTTAATCTTAGAATTTTACTAAATATAGTATATGAAGATGATCATGACTACTTTAGGAATAATTTATTTACTGATTGATTGCTATATGCTACGTACGTATACTTTGCCATTGTCAATTTTGAAATGTTGACATCGTGGGAGTAACTTTTCTTTTATTGTATTGTTGCCTATTTGTATTGTATCATATTATGACTTTAGATATAATATTTATGTTGATTGTTACTTTTTCTTTCTTAAAAAATAATTTGTGTGTAGAGGTATGGGAAATGAAGGATGGGATTGGGGATTCAAATCCTCACTAACAAGGTGAAAGTTCAGGTTATCAACCAACTGGTATTAAGATTCATCTGTAAATTGTTAGTGAGATTCTATGGTATCTTATCGTTAAATTTGTCATCAATTTTATCTGTATAATGATTGATTTAGTGTAATCGATGACCCTCGCCTAATGAATCGATATAAAGATGACGAAATAAGAAAAAAAAAAAGGACTAATTAAGATCGAAGAGAGTAACATAAAACTGTAATATAGTAGTAATAAATTATTTTATTCATCTCATAATTAATCTCTGCATTTTGCAATGAGATTGAAACTGAGCAAACATACAGAAATACATAAAATTAGTAAAATATAAAAATAGAGTTTCTCTGCATTTTGCAAGGAGATTGAAACTGAGCAAACATACAGAAATACAGAAAAGTAAAATATAAAAATAGAGTACAAAAACAATATCACTAACTTAGATAACATGAAGCTACAAAAGAACTTCGCCTTCTGTGGGGCTTATTGTTTACTATAATTTAATTTTCTTCTTTTATCATTGCCTATCTAAAATGGAAAATGCATTCCTTTCAGCTCAACATTTACTTTTCCTGCATAAGAATATAATATTGTGAATGAGAACATATAGTAGAAGCTAACCAAATAAGAAGTAGACAACATGAGTTTTTATATTGATGTTTTGCATGAAGAAATTGTGCAACTTATTATTGCATTGCATTTTAGTCATATGTTTTTGAAAGTTTAAGTTTATATTAATTACCTCATAGATAATGAAGTCACTTCTTAGTAATGGTGGGGAGGAGGGGGAGATGAGTAAATATAGTGGGGTGGTGGAGACGGAGACTTGTAAATGGGAGTTGGGGGTGGTGAAGACTTGTACACTGGTGCAGGATGGTATGGCTTCACTGGTGGTGGTGGTGATTTGTAAACGGGAGTTGGGGATGGTGGAGACTTGTATACTGGTGTAGGATGGTATGGCTTCACTGGTGGTGGTGGTGATTTGTAAACGGGAGTTGGGGATGGTGGAGACTTGTATACTGGTGTAGGATGGTATGGCTTCACTGGTGGTGGGGGATCGGAGACTTGTATACTGGTGCAGGATGGTATGGCTTCACTGGTGGTGGGGGATCGGAGACTTGTATACTGGTGCAGGATGGTATGGCTTCACTGGTGGTGGGGGATCGGAGACTTGAAACAGGTGTTGGTGGTGGTGGTGACTTGTAAACTGGTGTTGGAGGTGGTGGTGACTTATAAACTGGTGTAGGATGGTATGGCTTTACCGGTGGTGATGGTGACTTGTAAACTGGAGTGTGTGGAGGGTAGTATGGCTCCTTAGGTGGTGGTGGTGACTTGTAAACTGGAGTTGGCGGTGGGGGTGATTTGTAAACTGGTGCGGGATGATAAGGTGTTGGTGATTTGTAAACTGGAGTTTTCTCTACCTAACAAACTAAATACGTGCCACTTTTTTCAATAGTTAAGCACTTAAATGTTTATAATAAAAGAAGAAGAGAAGAAGCCGTCCCGTTTTAGTTGTTGTGTTACGCTTTTCGAAAGTCAATTTAATTAATTTTTAAAGTTAAATTAAATTACATTAATTTGATATTTTAAACTAAAAATTTAGATATTCAAAAACTATACGAAAAATACTATAAATTGTAATTTTTGCATATCAATATGATGAAAAAATACACCGTAAAATGTTAGTCAAAATTCTTATTGGTTGACTCTAAAAAAGAAAATCATGACAATTAAAAGGAGACGGAGAAAGTATTCAAATACATGGACGATTCTTAGTTCATCCATTAATGACTTTGACTTTTTAATTAGAAAAATAATTAATCATTTGTATAACTTGATCACCGACAAAGGTAAAATTACTAAACTCCATATAAGATTCCATTAGTTAAGCTAAACTAATATTTTTAATCGTCCCAAGAGATATGGATGTAAGTATAAACAAGTACAAACCTTAGCTACATTGACCTAGTCAATTATTATTACCGACATATATTTATTATAGACAAATATTTGTCCAACGATCGAGATCTTATGTTCTATTTTGTTTCTTCATTTTTTTTGTTCAAATTTTTTTTGTTTATAATAAAGTTGGAATAATATTAAGTTACAAATTTTATGATTTAAATGGGCTTTCTTAACTAGAGTTTACCTATTTACGCAACATAGCTATTGTTTAAATAGCTAAAAGAAATCTCATTTGTATATTTTGATTTTTTTAATTAATTATATAAAGTGTTGTTAAAATTTAGTTAACTAAATATCTTGATTTTTTTTATATAATTATGGAAAATGATCCCTTAATTAAAGGTTATTGAATCTAATTAGAATATCTTACCAAATAAGTCTTCTTCTTCAAGTAAAATTTCTCAACAAAATTAAAATTCAAAATTCAAAATTCCAAAATTCAAAATTCAAAATTCAAAAGTTTCAGATTCTCCCTCCTACTCGTGTATATCCAAATCAATTTCAATTTCAAATTGAACGTCTTGTATTTTACTATATCAATTTGAATTGTATGGTTATGAATTAATAACAAAATATTGATTTTAAGCGTATTAACATTGTATATGAAGTAGTTGATTGATTTGTATAGTTCGATTATGAGTATTTCAGGATTATGATGAAAATGTATAGTGGTTTGTGTGTAGTAATTGTATATGTATAGAATTAGTATAGGTCTGCAGATTAGATTTGTTTTTTACGTTTATGTATTTGTATATGTTTCTAAACGTATTGTATAGTATATAGTTTGTATACAATTTGTTGTATATTTTAAGACAACAAATATGTATATTTGAATAATATTCGTATTGACTTATACCAATATGTATATTTGAATAATATTTGTATTTGACTTATATCAATATGTATATGTCAGGAATTGAATTGTATGTTAGATAATTTCTCTATTTAATTTTGTATAATTGTTGGCTTATACATTTGTGTCTTGATATTATGTAATATGTACAACTAAGGCATATAATACATACAATTACATGCTTATATACAAACAACCTATTGAACGTAAATATGCATATACAAATAACGTAAAAAGAAAAAATAAAAATACCCCATCATCCTCTCGTTTGTTATATATTATGTAGCATATACAATTAACCAAAAGTACAACTAATTTATTATCTCATATACAACTTAAATCATACATATACAAATTGAGAATAACTAAAACAAGGTTATATCTTTGCTTCTAGAAGATGTTTCTTGTACTCTTTTTTTCCAAGAATCATCAAGTCAAACTCATTAACTCTTTTTTCCTCTCCTTTTTTTTTTTTTTCTTTGGAGCTTTTAACACAGATTTATTGCATCCTAATGAGGTTATTGCAAAACTTAAATTTAGTCTCCTTCTCTCCTATATTTGAATCAATAGCTTTAGATTTGACAATGGAACCTGCAATTCCTTTAGTGAGTGGATTAGAGAGAGGTTATGAATAGATTTGTATAAAAGGGATAATGAGATTCTACACGATCCCATACAAATAGATGACCCCACATAACCATTTTCTTAAACAATACCCATTTTCTATAATTAACTAAAACTCTAGTCATTTAGTATAATTAACTACTAAATGTTAACTTAGTTATATAATTTTCCCTAATTAAATTTAGGTTAGTCCGTTAAACTTACAAGCCTAGCCCAGCGCAACTCATGTTTCTCAAGCCCAAAGTCAACTAGAATGGCAAGGAGATCAAATATCTCAAACCCTAGTTGATGCCTATATAAAAGAGTATTCAATAGTGATTTGACAGTCTTCTGCATACAAAAGAGTATTTGCCTCCAAGTGGTGAGTCATTTTATACCTCCTCGAATGTGATAAAAAAGTATTCCATCAATTCAGGTACAAAGCAAAACTTTTGAGTTGACAGTCATGGAGAGAAAAAAAAAACAAAAATTACACATTTTAGTATAAAATTTTCTAAATATTGTTAAATCCTGCACAAATAAATAAAATTAAATATTATTATTTATTGATATTTTTCTTTTCTTTATTATTTTTCTAAAACGAAAATTTAATCGTTATAATATGCCTTGAATAACCACAATCAGATACCAAATCAGTTGGTTGTTCATTCTTTTTTTTTTTTTAAATAAAAAGGTGAAAGGTGTAACAATTAAATTTTCATCCCTGAAAACTAATAATCTATTTACATATAATAGGAGAGGAAAAAGTGCCACATGACAGCACCACAAAAAATACATTTTTTAAATTAATTAAATGGAAATCTATCTATATATAATAGGAGAGGGAAAAGTGTCACATGTCAGCACCACAAAAAACACATTTTTAAAATTAATTAAAATTAAATAAATGGAAATAGTTTTAAAACAATTTTAAAAATTATGGTGATGACTGATGTAACTGTAAAATTGTTTATAATTAATACACATAATTCTATAATATTAAAAACAGATTGGTAAGAAAATTAACTAAAAACAATGGATCTTCATATGGAAAATGAGATTGTTTTGTTCCTTTTAAAAAAATTAAAATATTATCTCGATCACATGCCTTAGAAAATAATATAAAGAAAAATCTCTCAGTCATAAAAATTTTAAAAATAAAAATAAAATAAAAAACAGAACCACGTTCTTTCTTTCTTTATAAATAAAAGAAAGCTTTAGCCATGACAAAATACTAAATAATTAATTTAAAATTTAAATTTCAAATAATAACTAACCTTATCCCTAAAAACAGTTAAACTTCATAAGTCATATTTGTGAAAAAATATTACTCTTAACTACATTATCATCCACATCTTTTTAAACCAACTCTTCAAAATATATATTCAAAAATGTGTAACAACAATCACATTAAAAAAAATAAAAATTGAATGCACTTGAGATCATAAAAGAAAATTGACTGGAAGTATAGTAGTGTATTGTATGTATGTATGCCTTCTTCCTTAATTATTTTATGTGAAATTATTTGATTATGGTTGAGGGGGAAGGATTGCCATCATCTCCAGTACAACGAGGAAGAAGAAGAAACTAATGATAAAGAAATGAAGGAATTCTGAAGAATTTTACAATAGTGGACCATGTATGCCGTCTTTTAATATTTTTGGTACATAAATTACTGCTATGATAATTGTATCGTCGATTTAATACTTTGCATGACATCTAATATTTTCTTTTGTGATAATTTAGCCTTTTCTGTTCATTTTTATGTTAAATTAAAATGGTCTCTTTTTAAGTGATTTATTAGATTATTAGATGAATATACATACTAAACTCAATTACCATTTAAATTTGATTGGCGTTCCTTATTTATGTTGATTTAATATTCTTTTAACGATTCACTACGTGTTTAATTTTTAAAGAATAAAATTAATATAAATAATGATGATGATGATGAAGAATAAAATCAATATGAATATTGACGGAGAAGATGAAAGACTTGGGATGTTTTGCAAATGAAGATGCCGTCATACCTTAAGGTAATTATTGATATAAATTTTTACTTTTTTTATTTTTATTTTATTTCTTTAAAGAAAAAATTGCACTTTCCTCATTCTCCATTCTTCGTTGATGATAAAAGTTATGCTAAAAAGTCATTAAATTTTAATTAGAAAAGCTATAATATACTACAGTCACTCTCTAATTTGGATGAGATTATATTTCATATAGTAATTGAAATTACATTTGTTAAATTTAAATAATGAAAGAATTTTGATTAATAAAATAAAAGTATAATAAGAATTTCGTATAAGTTTGAAAGAAAGAAGTTATATATTTATTTACATAATATTAGAAGATGAGTAATAGAGAAGGACAATGAATTATTTTAAAAAAAACACATGACAAATGGTTAGCACAATAACAATAGATATGAATAAGAAAATGAAAAACATATAAATACATATCTCAATGTAAACGTATAAACATTTAAATTTGAGATGAGAAAGTATTTTGAAATATAAAAAAATCATACTATATGAATAAGCTCATGTACTTGAAAGCGTACTATATAACAATTTAAATTTGAGATGAGAAAGTATTTTGAAATTAAAAAAAATCATACTATATGGATATTTTAAACAAAATTAAAATTCAAAATTATCACGTGGATATTCAATTTTCAAGGTAAAACTCAAATTTTTATATGTAAGATAATTATTTTTTTGATAAAGTTGTAAGAGAATTATTTCATAATCAGAGTTTAGTAATGACATTATTTGAACCATAAATGAAATAAAAAATGAAAAAGTTAGTAAAAATATCATTGAAGAAAAAGAACAAAAAAAGAGAATTATAATGTATAAAGAAGTCGTGCAATATATAATATCATGTAACTTAATTCTTAATAGATAAAGTCAGGAATAAACAAAATTATATAATGAAAGAATTTCTAGCAACACAATAAAAATAAAAAAAAAATTAACTAAATTTTCATTTAGGAAATAAAATTATTTGAATATAATCTCAAATTCTAAATTGAAAATAAAGTGGAATGAAATTTTAGCATCTTATCACATATTATATAAAAAAACACTTTGGTAGATTTTTAATAAGCAAAAATATTGAAAAAAGGAATATCTCTTTTTATATTTTGGATTCAAATTAATATAACTTTATTTCTATTACATGTAAAAATTTATACGAGGAAAACTATTAAACCATAGAACAAACAATATTTACAAAAAGAGTATTAGGGATGATATGAAAATTGTACAATGAATTCGCTTAAAACTAAAGTACCATAATGGTTTAATACAAAAATTTGTTATTAATAATTGTTACAGTAAAGATTGTAGAACATATAATATTGTTTGTACTAAGAGCACTTCACATAAATCATATTAATTTTTTGTCGTTAATGCGCGGGCACGTATACTAGTCAAGATAAGAGAAATAGGACAAGTAATAATATTTAATTTCAGTAATTTGCGTGGGTGCATTTACTTTTTCCTTTATAAAATTTTATATAAAAAGATGTAATTCTCTAATTTTTCTCCTCACGATGGTCAATTCAAGAACTAATTACTTTGTTCTTGGTGAAATACTTGTTGGATTTCTTCACGAATGTGAAGTCAAGCTTTAATCACATTCGTAAATGTATGTGGGCGTAAATGAAAACTTGTGGACTGCAAAAATTCAACAGGGTTTTACTTGCAAGAAATATTTCCCCAAAAGGGTTACTTGGGGAATTATGTGGGCATAAGTCCAGAGGTTAGATATAATATTTACATTAATTGTCATTGCAATGTTACTAATCAACAGAGCTATTAACATTCCCGATTAATTGTTACTTAGATTGGAGCTACTAATATTCTCCAGTTTATTGTAACTTAGATTTTATTGTATCTTATCATTGAATTTATTGACGGTTAAAAATTACATTTTTTATAGCAACTGATTTAATGTAATTGATGAGAGCCTCAACTTATAAATAACTCAATATATGGATGACAAAATAAGAAAAAGGAGCAAAAGAAAGAGTAGAGAGAAGGGAAAACATAAAACCATTTAGTAATAACTTATTTTATACACACTACAAGAAAATGCACTTAATGCTACAAAACACATTGTAGCTAAATATGAAATTTTCCATAGCTAAACACTTTAGCCATAAAATATTTTTTCGTAGCATTCGTGGCAAGATGTAGGGTGGCTAAAAGTTAGCCATGGACTTTACATGGTCCGTGGCCAAGGACTAATACTTATAGCTACAAAAAAAATTGTGTTGTAGCTATGATAGTAAAAACATTTTGCTACGAAATATTTACTTGTAGCAAATAATTTTACTCTTTTGCCACAACAAATTAAATCTGTAGCAATTTTTATATTGTAGACACAATGCATTCTATTGTGGCAAATGACTTGATTTATTTGCTATGAAAATTCAAAATATGTGGCTATTTCATATTTTTAATCTTGTGGCAATAATACTTGTATTTAGCTACAAACTGGAAAATCTATAGCTATAAAATCAAAGTATTTGCCACAAATATTTTTTTCACCAAGCTAAGAACTCATACTCTTTGCCATAACATACATAAATTATAGCTAGTAGTTTTAATTTGCTAAGACAAGTGAAAATGTATTGCCTATTTTTATAATTACATATAGATTTAGCTGTAACTATCAAAATTCATTGCTAATAATTTAAAATTACTGACATAAGCATTAATAATCACAAGAATTTTGCCTTTTTAAAATATACCTAAAAAATAGATTTCAAACAATTTCATTACCACATAGGAAAGGATTTTCCACAAGCTTTGTTAGTAAAAAAAGGTTACATAATTTAATCCCAAATACATTTTTGAGATTTCAAAATAATTCTCAAGTTACATATAATTACATTTTACAATTTTGAGAATAGTGACAATATACAATTCTTGTAAGACATCATCTTGTTTGAGTCCAAAGCAACATAATTTTTTCCTATCTCTCCGGTCTCCTTCCACAATCTTCAATTGTACTTTAGCTTGATGAACATCGATCCCAATTTGCCATTTATATGCTCTTATTCCATAAATATGCCTATCAATAACGGCAAAGTATTATAGCACCAAAAGAATAATGATTCAGAATTTCAAGGAGAAAAAAAATATGTTTTGAATAATTTTCTTTTCAAAAATATTTAACAAACGAAAACTAAAAAAAAATACAAAGTAAGCAAAGAAGTAATCCAACCAATAACTTTTAAACTTCTTAAAACATGTAGATATAGATCTCAATTTTCAGTATCAATTATTAAATTAATACCTAGATATAGATCTTAAAATTCAATACCAATTATGAAATTAATACCTAGGTAAAAATAAATTACCTTAAATTGACAAAAATATACAATTCAATGCAATACTCATATATTCAAGCCATGAAAACAATCTCTTGCAACAATATAGAATATAATTGTGTATGATAAATTATTTGTGGTTCAATCTTTTCTCAAATCTATACATAATAGAAAATTTAGATTATATAATTGAGAAAAAAGATTTAAAAAAATTCATATTGTAAAAACTTATCTCATCTGTAAAGAAGGACATGTAAAACCTACAAAAGAAATATTAGTATAATATCAAAAATAAAAAACTGAACAACAAATGATAGAGTTTTCAAAAAAAAAAAAAATCAATTCAATTTTTTTTATCTCAACCATGAATTCAAATTCAAGTTAAATTGTTCAACTATAACTATAGTGGAACTATACTTCCACAACATTTAGTTATTTCAATTTGAATTTAAATAGAGATGTGAATTTTGGATTGTAGTTTTATAGTTTTAATTGAAAATACAAAAAATATATGGATTAAGATATCAAGATTAAAATAAGAAAAAAAAGAATTGAATGTCAATATAATTTTTTTGTGTATTAATTATATTCAATAATAATTGATTTATCTATCTATAATTGACATTGTTTAAATAAAATGTAAATTGATTATACATATCTTTCTATATATAAAAAGTACAAATACATCCAGTTAATTAGACAAAACTTCTATTTATTTTTTCATTTTTTCATTTTTTATAACTTCTATTTACTTAAACTATATTTAAAACTTAAAAATTAAGATCATGTAAAATTGAATTGATAGAAATATTAACATCTCTAATTAAGCTAGCTCAATAAATATAATATTAAATAGAAGAGGTCCGAGTCGTATAACATGAATTCTCAACACAAGAAGAAGCACCTCAAGACTTACGTTTCAACTCGTATCAGATAAAATGTATGACCTCAATTGTGCTCACATGGCTGTATCATTTTGTTTTGAAAAATAATTATAACTATGAAGTTAATCATTGCAACAATTTTTTGGTA
>NW_006239340.1:317070-318398 GCF_000226075.1 Solanum tuberosum | reverse complement strand
TTTTATAATAGAAGAAAATCTATGGCTATTTCATTTAATTATTGCCACAATATTTTATAACTTAATGCTAAATTATTTATTTAGCTATAAATATTTCTTCAAATAAGTTATTGTGG
This sequence comes from Solanum tuberosum, assembly GCF_000226075.1. Lineage (NCBI taxonomy): Eukaryota > Viridiplantae > Streptophyta > Magnoliopsida > Solanales > Solanaceae > Solanum > Solanum tuberosum. Next base: position 318,282 of record NW_006239340.1, on the reverse strand, counting down.
CTAAAATGTTATTATTACTATGGTAAATTTAAATTCGTGTTAAAAAATAATAATTAGCTACAAACTTTTACTATAGAAAAGACTCTTTAGGCTACTTCATTTAACTATTGACACGGTGTTTTATAACTTGAAGAAAAATTATTATTTAGCCACAAATATTTTGTTTCAAATAACTTATTATGGCTAAAGGGTTACTATTGCTTACAATTACTTTTATTGCGTAGCAAATAAGTTATAATTAGCTACAAATTTTTACCGTAGCAGTAAAATTGTAGCTATTTAGATAGTTATTGCCACGATTGTTAACAATTAAAGCAACTATAAGGATTTAGCTTTGTCAACTTAATATTCATGGCTAAAAAAATTGACGAATTTTAAGATAGCTACGAAATTTGAATTTTTTTGGCTATTACTAAGAAATAGCTACAAGTTTCAAATTCATAGCTTAGATTTCATAGCAAAAAGTATCTTTTCTTGTAGTGACATCTCATAATCTCCGCATTTTGCATGGAGATCGAATAAACATATTACACAAATAAATAGAAGTAAAATATAAATATAATATAGGGTACAACCAATAACTTATACAAAATGAAGCTACAAAAGTACTTTGCCTCCTGTCTGGGCTCATTTTCTTTTAGCTCAACATTCTGCTTTCCTGCATAAGAATATAATATTGTGAATGAGAACATATAATAGAACCTAAACCAAATAAGATGTAGACAGCATAGGTCTATATTAATGATTTGCACGAAGAAATTGTGCAACATCTATAGACATATCATAATTAAAAGTTTTAGTTTGGTTTAATTACCTCAGATATAATTAAATCGCTTCTTAGTAATGGTAGGGGGGAGGGGGAGAGGTGTAAAGATAGTGGGGTGGAGGTGGAGACTTGTAGACTGGAGTTGGTGGTGGTGGAGAGTTGTAAACTGGAGTTGGTGGAGGTGACAACTTGTAGGTTGGGGTGTGTGGAGGGTAGTATGGCTCCTTGGGTGGTGGTTGCGACTTGTAGATTGGAGTTGGTGGAGGTGGTGACTTGTAGGTTGGGGTATGTGGAGGATAGTATGGCTCCTTGGGTGGTGGTGGTGAGTTGTAAACGGGAGTTGGTGGAGGTGGCGACTTGTAGGTTGGGGTGTGTGGAGGGTAGTATGGCTCATTAGGTGGTGGTGGCGACTTGTAAACAGGAGTTGGTGGAGGTGGCGACTTGTA
>NW_006239340.1:316715-316908 GCF_000226075.1 Solanum tuberosum | reverse complement strand
GGATGTGTGGAGGGTAGTATGGCTCTTTGGGTGGTGGTGGTGACTTATAGACTGGAGTTGGTGGAGGTGGTGAATTGTATACGGGAGTTGGTGGAGGTGGCGACTTATAGATTGGGGTGTGTGGAGGGTAGTATGGCTCATTAGGTGGTGGTGGCGACTTGTAAACAGGAGTTGGTGGAGGTGGCGACTTGTA
>NW_006239340.1:313368-314029 GCF_000226075.1 Solanum tuberosum | reverse complement strand
GGATGTGTGGAGGGTAGTATGGCTCTTTGGGTGGTGGTGGTGACTTATAGACTGGAGTTGGTGGAGGTGGTGAATTGTAAACGGGAGTTGGTGGAGGTGGTGAATTGTAAACGGGAGTTGGTGGAGGTGGTGAATTGTAAACGGGAGTTGGTGGAGGTGGTGAATTGTAAACGGGAGTTGGTGGAGGTGGTGAATTGTAAACGGGAGTTGGTGGAGGTGGTGAATTGTAAACGGGAGTTGGTGGAGGTGGTGAATTGTAAACGGGAGTTGGTGGAGGTGGTGAATTGTAAACGGGAGTTGGTGGAGGTGGTGAATTGTATACGGGAGTTGGTGGAGGTGGCGACTTATAGATTGGGGTGTGTGGAGGGTAGTATGGCTCCTTGGGTGGTGGTGGTGAGTTGTAAACGGGAGTTGGTGGAGGTGGAGACTTGTAGACTGGAGTATGTGGAGGATAGTATGGCTCCTTAGGTGGTGGTGGCGACTTGTAAATAGGAGTTGGTGGAGGTGGAGACTTATAAACTGGAGTCGGTGGAGGTGGCGACTTGTAAACTGGAGTGTGTAGAGAGTAGTATGGCTCCTTGGGCGGTGGTGGTGACTTGTAAATAGGAGTTGGCGGAGGTGGCGACTTGTAGATTGGAGTTGGTGGAGGTGGCAACTTGTA
>NW_006239340.1:309867-313285 GCF_000226075.1 Solanum tuberosum | reverse complement strand
GTGTGTGGAGGGTAATATGGCTCCTTGGGTGGTGGTGGCGACTTGTACACTGGAGTGTGGGGAGGGTAGTATGTCTCCTTCGGTGGTGGTGGAGAATTGTAAACTGGAGTTGGCGGTGGTGGAGACTTGTAAACTGGGGCGGGATTATAAGGTGTTGGTGAAGGGTGGTATGACTCATTTGGTGGTGAGGGAGATGAGTATTGATAATTAGCTGAGCTTTCGGAAGCTAAGCTAAGTGACACTAAAACAACTAAAAGAGTAGCAACTAGAGAGGCCATTTTCCCCATATTTGAAACAAAGGCGAGAAGTTGTTGTCCTCTTAAGCTTTGATCAAACCCCTTTATATAGCTTTCATTTAGACAATTACCCTTACCAAAATTTATACAAATGTAGGTAATGTGGTAGAGTTATGCATTTTGATTTGGTCTTGTCATGTTGTTGGCTCAATTTTGACTTTAGTTTGTATATTTAATTTAATGGATAGAGGTATCAAGCTAAGCAAATGAATAAACTATTAAGGGAACTATACTGTTTGTGACAAAATGATTCAAAGAGCTACAAAGTCTTCTTTTCTTACAGAATCTTTGGGGGAAAAAATCGTGGATGCCTCAACTTTTCACTTAACTAACCTTCACACAAGTGCTTTAATGGTATTGAAGAATATAGAAATTTAAAACAATATCACATATTTAATAGAAATGATTTGTCACAGACATCCTTTTGTAGAAAATTTATTGTTTAATAAATATGGATAAGAAGAATAGAATCCTAGACCTCTTCTAACTAAAACCTTGAATAAATCAACTATACAAATCTAATTAATCTTGTGTAGAAGTTTTGCTAATTGTAAATTATTAAGTATAGTTTTCCTCTATGACTAGGATGCTACATATGTTATCTACATTCAGGTTCTGAATTCACCTCTGTCCCCGCACTAATATATGTTATAAGAATAGATTATTTATTAAATAATATTTGATGTCAAGTTTTGTTAGGATTTGCTGTTGAATACTTTAGAATTCACTCAACAAGTTAATTAGTGAATAATAATTTTTTAGTTCAAGGGAAAAGGTAACCATCAGTACTATTAATATCAAACATTTTAGCATGGCTCATTTGTGAATATATATATTTGACTTGTAATAAGTGTGACGGTCTAATCAATTGTGCACACCACATGAATCTAAATTAAGTGACCTGAAAAATACAAAGTTCACTTTTAAAGAGTCTAAATTATAAGTCATGTTGGTGATAAAATATTTCAGCAATTAAATCAATAATTATAGAAGAATTTTGTTAATAATAGTATTGTTTATTATCTAAATTAAATAAATAAAATTTTCTTTTTTTTCAAAAGCTTTGTATCATGTTGAACAGTATTACATAAGAGGAGAGAGCAATAAACCAAAGAAGTGCCTTTTTTTTCACTTAAATATTTTTAAGTAAACAAGAAAAACCACTATTTAATAATTTATTTGGTTCATCCATTAAATTTGACATTTTAATGAAAAAACAGCTAATGATTAGCATCATAACTTAAACACCGACAAGGTTAAATTACTAATCTCCTTAAAAGATTCCATTAGTTAAGCTAAATTAATATTGTTACTCCTCCTAAAAGATATGGATGTATAAACAAGTACAAATCTTAGTTACATTGACCTAGCCAAGAATTATTATTGCGGTGGTTTCTTATATTTTTGTGTTACTACATGAGTCGTGTAGGAAGCGTCACCTTTAAATGGGCCCTGGCCTTCAATTTGCAATCTAGATTTAATTGGAATTTCAATAGGGAATACAAACACCGAGTGGAAAAAAAATATTTTGATTATTTGCATAATTAATTGAGTAAGAGATGAAATCAGTTGGAGAATGATGGTTGAGAAGTGCTCACCATTTTCTTAGACCTAAAGGTGGGTTTGATACGTGCATTTTACACCAACATCACAAATTTAATCATCTTTAAATTTGGTTTTAAGTTTATAATTAAATCTTTGGTCACGAAATTTTTAGTTATGGTCGAAAATTCATCATTAAAAGATCTATTAGATAAGGGTTTCATTCGACCAAGTGTCTCACCTTGGGGCGCTCCGGTCTTGTTTGTGAGAAAGAAAGATGGTTCCCTTAGGATGTGTATAAATTAAAGTCGATTAAATAAGGTTACCATCAAGAATAAGTATCCTTTTCCTAGGATAGATGATTTATTTAATCAACTTCAGGGTGCCACCTGTTTTTCGAAAATTTACCTCAGATCAGGCTACCATCATGAAAAATAAATTTTGTAACAAATATGTTGTCTATAAATCTTTTCCATATTTTTTTTTTCTAAACAAGGATATTATATTAATAGCTAATATGCTTCACTACAGAGTTGTGATGACCCGGAAGTTCATTTTTGGAAATTTTGAACTATTCGTTTAACTTGAGTTAATTAATCGATAGTTAGTGGGCTAAAGTGATCATTTATTTACGACCCTATACCATTAGGGCCATGTGTTAAAAATAAATTAGAGTTAAATAGGGTTTAATAAAATAAATTCTTTTCCTTTTCATTCTTTGCACGAGTTCATGCAGCGTCCCACTATCAAAACTAAAAACGGAGAAGAAGAAAGCAGTTAACAAAGATTGTTCAGGTAAGGTTTAATTAAAATTCTCATCTTTGTATACGTGTTGGTCTATCTATGTAGTAATTTCTTAAGAATCGGATAGAAATTCATAATAATGATTATTATATTAATGAAGTGAAGATGAGGAATTTAAATTTTAGAATCTTTAAGCCATATGTGGCTGCCGCATGTGTTGGTGGGTATGGTGTCTTTAAAGGTGATAATTATTACTACGAAAAGATTTGTTATACTATTATTTACCTAGCTACTATTGAAATAGTTCTCTGGATTAGTACTTTAATAAATTAGTATTTTATTCTCTGATTAGAACATTAGCTTAAGGATTTTGGGGATAAGTGTTATGAATAATTATGGCATAGGGGAGGACACAGTGAGTAATAGTTAAGGATAGCATATATGAATGGAAATTGGTATAATTCTTTAATCCTGCAAATTGTTTCATTGTTGGAAGTTATTTGGAGGCTAGTTGAGACAAATTAGTGGCTGGCATTAGAGAAGGCAGTGAATGATAGTAAAAAAAAAAAAAGTATTGGATAGAAGTATTGGATGAGAGAATAAGGTATATTGTTGTATGTTTGTACTATGAGTTTGTTCTGGAAATTTAAAGGTAAGTATCGGGAGTTAATTGAATAAGTAATGGTGAGCCAATCATTGGTTGGAATAAAGGGTGTAAAAAAGGAAGGAAAAATGAATAAATATATGATGATGAAATGTTAATTAGCATCAAGAGTTACGAACTTGATTATAAAGTTTAGCGAATTTTTAGGTCAAGGCTAAACCTATAGTAATAT
>NW_006239340.1:309401-309792 GCF_000226075.1 Solanum tuberosum | reverse complement strand
TGAATATGTACTTGAATAGATTGCATTGATTTGGAAGCTCAACGAAAAGGGAAGGCTCAAGTCTCGGAGTGATTGTTCGGTTATTTGAGGCAAGTGGATTTCTAAACCCTTGTTAAGCGTATGGAATTCGTGTATTTCCTTGTGGTATATGTTTGGGAGTAATGTGATCAATTGTTTGTGTGATGTGTTGAGAATTGTTTGGAAGACTTGTTGAATCATTGTTGAAGTTGCATCATAATTGTGTTGTTGTGAATTGTGTAATGTTTTGAAAATGGTCATCTCATCATTATTTGTGTGAACATGTCATTTGCATTGTTCTGAGACATGGTTGTGACAAGTGTTATGTGCATTGAGAAAGAATAAGAAAATAAAGAGGATGTACCATTTCGAG
>NW_006239340.1:267608-309343 GCF_000226075.1 Solanum tuberosum | reverse complement strand
GGACGTATCGCGCGCCGTGATGGTTACTATTATCGAGGGTCGTATCGCGCGCCGCGATGGATGCATGGACAGATATGTCCCCCATGGGTTCCGGACTGAAAGACAGCGGGTGTGTATCATTAGGTCAGACATGCATCACTATACTTGACATTGCATTTCACTGCATTGCACATTTTTATTATTGATGAACTTGATCTTGTGTGTTGTTGATCTTGTGAGTGCCTTTCTGTGAAACTTGTTATTGATGAATATTGAGTTGTTATTGAGAATATATAATCTGCTAGAGTGTTGTTGAGTTGTATGCTTTGTAAACTGTGAATTGTTAGGATGGGTTGGTTTTTTGCAGGTTGTAGTTATGGAGGTTAGGATGGGGTGTAAGGAGTACCCGTATTCTGTTCCCTTAGCTTGTGTTTAGAGGTTTGCTTGTTGAGTACCGTGTGGTTTGGTACTCACCCCTTGCTTCTACAATCTTTTGTAGGTTACGAGCCCGGATCTTCGTGATACCTTCCATTCTCTTCGTTTCCGAGGCCTTCTGAGGAGATCTGAGAGGTAGTTGTTTGTCATCTCAGCGAACCTTCTTACTCCTGTTTATGATTTTGTTTTTAATTGAAAGACAATGTCATTTGAGACTTGCGTATTTTATTTCAATTCTAGTATTTACATTAGAGGCTTGTGCACGTGACAACCAGGTTTTGGGGATTGAATTAAGTTGACTTGTTTTCGTAATAGTAATTGTTATTGAACTTTGCTTTATTTCCGTACTTTATCAAAATGATTGGGTTTTGGGCTGACTTGTCTTGGTGGGATACGATGAGTGTCATCACATCCATTTTTGGGTCGTGACAAGAGTAGTGGTTGCAAGGCCTGAAGTTGGGGGTGGAGACTAAAAGTAGAACTATTACAATATTTCGTAATAGGCATTGAACTGATAATTAGATGAACAAAAAGAGTTTCCACTTTATCTGCTTCCACTAGCTTTGAAACAAACAATGGTTGGACTTCCAAATAATGAATTGACGTCAATTATCAAATATAATTTTGTTGGTGATAATATAATCAGTTTCATCCCTAATTTTGTTGATAACTTGTAACAAACCTCAAATGCATCGGCTACATACTTTTATTAGTGACAAAAATAAATTTCATTAAAAATGTTTTGTCTACAAAGCTTTCTCATGCACCATAAAAATTAATTATTAGGTAATTTTAGCTACGAAATTGAGGATATTGATTATGATCATTTTTCTCGCTACTTTTGTTGAAAACTTATGACAAATCATTATTTATTTTTAAATTCGCGTAAGTTTGGATTAAAAAGGTTTCATCACAAAATTTATATAATCGAATTAGCGATATAATAATATTCGTAGTGAAATGGCGTAAAATTTAGCTATTAACTATCTTTGAACTTTCTAACTTCTGTTCTTAGGAAAATGGGCTTGCTCATGAGGTTTTTATTGAAATGGTTTATCGAATGTTTACGAACAATTGATACTCTGTGATCGTTGATGGGACAAGATTTGGTTTCTTTAAATCAACCAGGGATCTAAAACAAGGTGATCCTTTATCTCCTGCTCTTTTTATTATTGTCGTTGAGACTCTTTCTAGAGCCTTGAATTATTTGAATCATAATCAGAGGTTCACTAATTTCTCTATGCATAACAAGGGATGTAATGAACTCATATTGTATTGAAATGGATAATTGGAATTACACGTACAATTAGAAGAGTTCATCATTCTCAAACTAGTAACCAATCCTTCCAAAGGAAGAAGTAGAAATAAAAAGGAAGAATGGGGGGAGGTTCCAGAAGTAGAAATATTGTATTGAAATGGATAATTTGGTTCTCATTGTTTTGTTCGTTTCAGCCATGAACACATCTCGGTTAATAAGTGCTTAGAGAACTGGCCTTACCAGATTCTCCTTCAAGCGACTTACACTTCACACTTACATAGGTGGTTTCTAAATATGTTATCCCGTAGATACACTATTTGATATACCCTGTATCAAACTTAGAAACCATTAAAAAGTCCTTATGCCTTTATCCTGGTTACTGAACATTGTCTCATTATGAGAATGTACATAAAATAATTTTTGACAATGTTGAATCGTCATCTATGACTTTGTTTTATCTCCTTGAACCTAGCTCTTGGGATCTCCACTCTTCTAGGTAGAGTTACCGCCACGATAACTTGGTCTCGGCCATAGTCCCATTCCCGTCGATGATCTCTCAACTCCCTCTCTAGTTAGGCCTTTTGTAAGTGGATCCGACACATTATCCTTTGACTTTACATAGTCAATTGTGATAATTCCACTAGAGAGTAGTTGTCTAACAGAGTTATGTTTTCGTCTTATGTGACGAGACTTCCCGTTATACATAACGCTTCCAGCCCTTCCTATTGCAACTTGACTATCGCAGTGTATGCATATAGGGGCCATTGGTTTGGGCCAAAACGGAATATCTTCTAAGAAATTCTGGAGCCATTCAGCTTCTTCACCGGCCTTGTCTAAGGCGATGAATTCAGACTCCATTGTAGAGCGAGCTATATATGTTTTTTTTGGATGATTTCCAAGATATTGCTCCTCTACCAATAGTGAAAATATATCCACTAGTGGATTTCGTTTCAGTTGACCCAGTAATCCAATTTGCATCATTATATCCTTCAAGAGCTGCTGGATATTTGTTGTAATGCAAAGCATAGTTTTGAGTGTCTTCTAAGTACCCCAAAACTCTCTTCATTGCCAACCAATGATTTTGATTGGGATTACTTGTGTATCGACTCAGTTTACTTATAGCGCAGGCTATATCTGGTCGTGTATAATTCATGACATACATCAAACTTCCCAATACTCTGACATAATCCAATTGAGACTGACTTTCACTTTTATTCTTGGCAAGATTAAGGTTCACATCAATTGGGGTCTTTGCCTTTTTGAAATTCAAATACTTGAACTTTTCAAGTACCTTTTGAATATAATGAGATTGAGACAATGCTAGACCGTTAAGAGTTTTGTGAATCTTTATTCCCAATATCAAATCGGCTACTCCTAGATCTTTCATATCAAACTTACTAGCAAGCATACACTTAATAGCTTTTACATTGGCAATGTCCTTGCTCATTATCAACATGTCATCCACATATAGGCATACAATGACTTCCTAATTCGGAGTGTCTTTAATGTAAACACATTTATCACACTCATTGATCTTAAATCCATTTGACAACATGGTTTGATCAAACTTTGCATGTCATTGTTTCGGTGCTTGTTTTAGTCCATTAAGTGACTTAACAAGTTTGCATACTTTCTTTTCTTTACCAGGAACTACGAAGCCCTCAGGCTGTTTCATGTACATGTTTTCCTCTAGCTCTCCATTTAAGAAGGCGGTTGTCTTTTCTTTGCCGGGAACTACGAAGCCCTCAGGCTGTTCCATGTAGATTTCTTTCTCCAGCTCTCCATTTAAGAATGTGGTTTTCACATCCATTTGATGGATTTCAAGACCGTATATTGCAGCTAGGGCAATTAACATCAGAATTGATGTAATCCTAGTCACTGGGGAGTATGTGTCAAAATAATCAAGACCCTCTTTCTGTCTAAAGCCTTTGACAACAAGTCTTGCTTTATATTTGTCAATAGTTCCATCATCTTTCATCTTCTTTTTGAAGATCCATTTTGAACCCAAGGGTTTGTTTCCTGGAGGAAGATCAACCAACTCTCAGGTATGATTGCTTAATATTGATTCAATCTCACTATTGACAGCCTCATTCCAAGAGGTTGAGTCGCTAGACAACATTGCTTCCTTGAATGTTTGAGGCTTACTTTCAAAAAGGAATGTTACAAAATCATACCCAAATGAAGTAGCTATCATTTGACGTTTACTGCGCCTTGGACTCTCTTCATTGGTTTCATTCTCTTTTGGTTCTTCTTGAGGTTGTTTAGACCCCCCCCCCACCTAGAAGACTCAAGTCTAGTTTTATACGGATAGATATCTTTAAAAAATTCAGCATTATCTGATTCCATTACCGTATTATCATGAATATCCGGATGTTCGGACTTATGAACCAAAAATCGACATGCCTTACTATTTGTGGCATATCCAATGAATACACAATCCACAGTCTTAGGCCCTATTTTCACCCTCTTAGGTACATGAACCTGGACTTTGGCTAGACACCCCCACACTTTGAAATATTTCAAGTTGGGTTTTCTACCTTTCCATTTCTCATATGGAATAACATGTGTCTTCGTGTGAGGCACTCTATTGAGTATTCGATTTGCTGTAAGGATAGCCTTCCCCCACAAGTTTTGTGGTAAACCTGAACTTATAAGTAAGGCATTCATCATTTCCTTTAAATTTCGGTTTTTCCTTTCCGCAATTTCAATACATTAAGGAGAATAAAGAGCAGTAGTTTGATGGATAATTTCATTTTTCAAATATATTTCTGTAAATGGAGATTCATATTCTCCACCTCTATCACTTCTGATCATTTTGATCTTTCTATCCAACTAATTTTCAACTTTAGTTTTATATTGCATAAATGCATCTATTGCTTCATCCTTACCATTTAGCAAATAGACATAACAATATCTAGTGCAATCGTCAATAAAAGCTATGAAATACTTTTTCCCACCACGTATTGGTGTTGACTTCATGTCACAAATGTCTATGTGAATCAGTTCTAACGGATATGAATTCCTTTCAACAGACTTATAAGGATGCTTAGCATACTTAGATTCAACGCAAACTTGACATTTTGATTTATTGCACTCAAATTTAGGAAAAATATTTAAGTTAATCAGTTTTTGCAAGATTTTGTTATTAACGTGTCCCAAACGTTCATGCTATAAACATTTAGACTCAAGAAAGTAAGAAGAAGCAGAATCTTTATTCATATCAATTGCAATTACATTGAGTTTAAAGAGGCCCTCAGTGAGGTAACATTTTCCTACATACATCTCATTCTTACTCACTACAACTTTATCAGATACAAATACACATTTGAATCTGTTCTTAGTCAGAACCGGTATAGAAACTAAGTTCTTGCGCAATTTCGAAAACGTACGAGACCCTGTTCAAAGTCACCACCTTGCCTGATGTCATCTTTAAGAAGACCTTGCATGTTCCTTCCACCTTTGCAACAATGCAGTTTGCCATAAACAATTTCTCGTCTGCTGCTGCTGGAGTATATGATGCAAATAATTCTTTGTTGGCACAAACATGACATGAGGCGCCATAATCTATCTACCATTCTCTTGGATTTCCAACCAAGTTGCATTCTGAAAGCATTACACAGAGATCGTCCATCTCTCATTTGAATTCAACCAAATTTGCTTGATCCTTTTTCTTGTCCTTCTTGGGACCCCGACATTCAGTAAACTTATGGCCACGTTTGCCACAATTGAAGAAGCTTCCATTGAATTTTTTCTTAGGAGGATTGCTCTTTGGACCAGATGTTTTCTTTCTTTTCTTTGATTTTATGAGATCTTCTTCAACAATATTTACTCCAGATATAGCTGAATTACCACGTGACCTCTTTTCTGCGGCCTTGTTATCCTCTTCGATTCTCAGCCTTACCATGAGATCTTCAACAGTCATCTCCTTGTATTTATGTTTCAAGTAGTTTTTGAAGTCCTTCCACAATGGAGGTAACTTCTCAATAATTGCAGCCACTTGAAAAACATCTTTCACAACCAATCCTACAATAAAGATTATGTGAGTATTAAGAATAGACTTAATATTTCCAACATAGGTATTAACTAAATTTATACCTTCAACAAGGAGATCATGGATTATGACCTGCAATTCTTGAACTTGGGTGACGATAGTCTTACTGTCTATCATCTTATAGTCCAGAAACTTTGTCACAATGAACTTCTTCATTCCAGTATCCTCTGTTTTGTACTTCTTTTCAAAAACATCCCAGAGTTCTTTTGAGGTTTTGACATTACTGTACACATTGTACAGATCATCTTGCAGGCCACTCAGAATATAATTTTTACACAAAAATCTAAATGTGTCCATGCTTCTGTTACCAAGAATCGTTCTTCAGGCGGAGTTTCATCCGACATAACAGGAATGTTCTCATTAATGAACCTCTGCAAACTCAACGTAATCAGATAGAAGAATATCTTCTGCTGCCATCTCTTGAAGTCGACTCCAGAAAACTTTGCAGGTTTCTCAGCCGGTGCTAGGGCAGTAGTTGAACGATTGTGCGCAACTGATGTTGTTGCAGCATTTACTTGACTTGAATTAGTCATTTTTCTGTCACAAATGGCAGACAATTTTAGTATGTGAAATATTAACAGTAAAGAATAAATCCTTACACAGACTGTGTCTGATTTAACGATAAAGTTTTTATGTTCTTCTAATCGTTAATCGAATGAATTTTAAAAATTCAAACAGAGTAGAAAATCATAAAGGTTTTAATCTCCAGAAACCTCAAAAACAGAAACTATTAAATTTTTAAAGATTGTTATCTCCTGTATTCAGGTTAGTCAAAAATACAGAAACAGAGAAAAGAAAAAAGATGAAATAGACAGAATGCTTTTAATTCGAGTCCACAGAAATTTAATCCCCTCACTGTACCCGAGGTTGCAGATTAATTCCTTCCAAGATAAAACGGATTAACCCTGTTAGAGAAGTAGTGGTACCTCAAAACTTCAATAACTTCAACGAACGCAAGAACAACAACAAGAGCACACACAGACTCAATCGATCGACAATTTTTGTTTATGTAAGAAAATGTATGCAGAGAGGAAAAAAATTTCAGTGTCTAAAAAATAGAAAAAGACCTCTTATTTATAGCTATTTACAGCAAGGAACGCGTCTGTTCAGATAAATCTGTTCAGACCCATTTTTTCCAGAACGTTGTGTCTTTTGGAAAAAGTAACGACTTTTCGGAAGGAGAAAATGAATTAACAAGATTGATTAAATAAATTTTGTCCAAAAATATTATCAATCAATCATTTGTCGAAGCCGAGGCCGAGCGAGCGACGGCGACGGCGCTAGGGGGCACCTTCTTTTTAACCCTTTAAGAACTAAAGGAAGTGCTTCCTAGTATAAGGACAACAATTTCCTTTCTTCTACCAATATGGTAAAAATGACTTTTCATTTTCCCTCCAAAATTGGTTCCCCCACTTTCCATTCTCTCTTCTTATTTCCCATTCACACCTTGCTAAACCCAACAATATATTGTTTATACAGCTTTCCCATAAAAAAAATGAATTGACGCAATTATCAATTAATTTTAGTCACTGATTTCATTAAAAATGTTTAGTCTACAAAATAAAGTTCATTAAAAATGTTTAGTCTACATAGCTTTCTCATACACCATAAAAATTAATTAGTGCCAATTATAAGGTAATTTTAGCCACGAAATTGAGGATATTGATGATAATAATTTTTCTCGCTACTTTTTTTGAAAATTTATGACAAATCATTATTTATCTTTAAATTCGTGTAAGTTGTGGATACAAAAAGGCTTCGTCACAAAAATTTATGACAAATCATTATTTATGACTAGAGGTCTCGAGTTTGATTCCCTTTGGATATAGAGTCGTTGCCTTTGTTAGGGAGCGCTTCATCTCCAATGTGTGATTTTCCAGCGCAAATCCGACTTTAATCGAGACTCCAATATGAATACCGAACACTGAATTGAAAAAAAAAAAAACTTATATTACACACTCATCTTGTACATAATTAATATCAAGGTTATGCTCCCCTTCTACATATTGTAATTCACAATTAATAGCAATAAATTTTTGACTTCGTTCGATTTTTTTTAACAAAAGAGTCGCCATCCAAATTATCTAATTCGAGACCATTTCTTAAGAAGTTTCTTATTATAATTGCATGGAAGTTTTCTCTAAATAACCATAAATAACTAATAACTTAATAAGTATCTTAAATAAGGTCTTGATTAACTAGTCGCGTGAAAATCAACTTGAGATTATTTTAGCCTATTCCAAACGAATACGTCGATGGAGTATTTTGGATGACCCGTATATAGTGACCTATATATATATATATATTTTAATCATATCATATACCTATCATTTAACAAGTCAGATCTTTGATTGAATTAAATGAATTATATATAATTTAATTATCTAAACTAATATCGACAGTTCTATAATAAGATAACATTGTCTAATTAGCTTAATTATAATTAATAACTCATGTATGTTTGGTCGATCGTACTCAATATTGCACCTTTTTCCTTGTCTTTTTTTAATTAGAACACTTCTTATTTTATGCATAATCAATTTGTGGGATAAGACGAGTGCCATCACATCAATTTTTGGGTCATGACAATTACTAGTTGATCAAACTGATTTATAAAAATAAAAAGAAAAGTTTATTTATGTATTTGTAAATATCAAAGTGTTTATAAGCTAAGTTGCTTATTTATGCCAATTTAGTTATATACGATAAATTAATCATTCCTAACTTATGAGGTTTTTTAGCTTATCAACATTTTTTATTTGACCAGTTTTTTAATTAATTTATCAAACTATCAAATTAATCAGCTAACTCTATTACTCTAGGAAATCAAACAATCTTTTCTCTACTAAGATACTATTATATTTTAAAATATTTTATATTATACAAATAATAATATTTTTTGTAATTTTTTAAATATATAAATTTTATTTTAAAGATATTAAAAAGTAGTAACCAAATTAAAAAAATATGCGTTGACCGTTCTGCTCCAATTTCCATTAATTAATATTGTCACTATTTGTTATAATCACCAAACACTAGACTGAATAATATTGACTTAATCTTAGTATTTTACTAAATATAGTATTTTACCAAATATAGTATATGAAGATGATCATGACTACTTTAAGAATAACTTATTTACTGATTGATTGCTATATGCTACGTACGTATACTTTGCCATTGTCAATTTTGAAATGTTGACATCGTGGGAGTAACTTTCCTTTTATTGTATTGTTGCCTATTTGTATTGTATCATATTATGACTTTAGATATAATATTTATGTTCATTGTTACTTCTTCTTTCTTAAAATATAATTTGTGTGTAGAGGTATGGGAAATGAAGGATGGGATTGGGGATTCAAATCCTCACTAACAAGGTGAAAGTTCAGGTTATCAACCAACTGGTATTAAGATTCATCTGTAAATTGTTAGTGAGATTCTATGGTATCTTATCGTTAAATTTGTCATCAATTTTATCTATATAATGATTGATTTAGTGTAATCGATAAGCCTCGCCTAAATGAATCGATATAAAGATGACGAAATAAGAAACAAAGGACAAATTAAGATCGAAGAGAGTACCATAAAACTGTAATATAGTAGTAATAAATTATTTTTATTGATCTCATAATTAATCTCTGCATTTTGCAAGGAGATTGAAACTGAGCAAACATACACAAAGACATAAAAGTAAAAATACAAATATAAATAATAGAGTACAAAAACAATATCACTAACTTAGATAACATGGAGCTACAAAAGAACTTCGCTTTCTGTGGGGCTTATTGTTTACTATAATTTAATGGAAAATGGAAAAATGCCTTCCTTTCAGCTCAACATTTGCTGTTCCTGCATAAGAATATAATATTGTGAATGAGAACATATAGTAGAAGCTAACCAAATAAGAAGTAGACAACATAAGTTTTTATATTGATGTTTTGTATGAAGAAATTGTGTAACTTATTATTACATTGCATTTTAGTCATATGTTTTTGAAAGTTTAAGTTTATATTAATTACCTCATAGATAATGAAGTCACTTCTTAGTAATGGTGGGGAGGAGGGGGAGAGGAGTAAATATAGTGGGGTGGTGGAGACTTGTAAACGGGAGTTGGGGGTGGTGGAGACTTGTATACTGGTGCAGGATGGTATGGCTTCACTGGTGGTGGTGGTGACTTGTAAACAGATGTTGGGGGTGGTGGTGACTTGTAAACTGGAGTCGGTGGAGGTGGAGACTTGTATACTGGTGCAGGATGGTATGGCTTCACTGGTGGTGGTGGTGACTTGTAAACAGATGTTGGGGGTGGTGGTGACTTGTAAACTGGAGTCGGTGGAGGTGGAGACTTGTATACTGGTGCAGGATGGTATGGCTTCACTGGTGGTGGTGGTGACTTGTAAACAGATGTTGGGGGTGGTGGTGACTTGTAAACTGGAGTCGGTGGAGGTGGAGACTTGTATACTGGTGCAGGATGGTATGGCTTCACTGGTGGTGGTGGTGACTTGTAAACAGATGTTGGGGGTGGTGGTGACTTGTAAACTGGAGTCGGTGGAGGTGGAGACTTGTATACTGGTGCAGGATGGTATGGCTTCACTAGTGGTGGTGGTGACTTGTAAACAGGTGTTGGGGGTGGCGGTGACTTGTAAACTGGAGTTGGTGGTGGCGGGGACTTGTATACTGGTGCAGGATGGTATGGCTTCACTAGTGGTGGTGGTGACTTGTAAACAAGTGTAGGGGGCGGTGGTGACTTATAAACTGGTGCAGGATGGTATGGCTTCACCAGTGGTGGTGGTGACTTGTAAACCGGAGTCGGGGGAGGTGGAGACTTGTAAACTGGGGTGTGTGGAGGATAGTATGGCTCCTCGGGTGGTGGTGGTGACTTGTAAACTGGAGTTGGTGGTGGTGGTGATTTGTAAACTGGTGCGGGATGATAAGGTGTTGGTGAAGGGTGGTATGGCCTCTTTGGTGGTGGGGGAGATGAGTATTGATAATTAGCTGAGCTTTCGGAAGCTAAGCTAAGTGACACTAAAACAACTAAAAGAGTAGCAACAAGAGAGGCCATTTTCCCCATATTTGAAACGAAGAAGAGAAGTTGTTGTGCTCCTAAGCTTCACTCAAACCTCTTTATATAACTTTCATTTCGACAATTACCCTTACCAAGATTTACATAAATGTAGGTAAAATGTTAAGAGTTTTTATGCATTTTGATAATTGGTTTTGTCATGGTGTTGGATCAATTTGACTTTATTTTATTGGATAGAGGCTGCAAGCTAAGCAAAAATGTATAAACAATTAAGACAACCATACTATTTTCTTTACATCTTGTGATGCAATAATTCAAAGAGCTACAAAGTCTTCTTTTTCTTCCAAGCTTTTACATTACATGCTTACACAATCTTTGAAAAAAATGCGTGCATCCCTCAACTTCGCACGATTTTTTAGTTACAAAAATCAGTGTACTCTGCTTTTTATTTCTTTTTTTTTGTTACACTAAATATTTGAAGAATTTTATTACTTTCCGTCCCATATTAGTTGGTCATTTTTATTAACTAGATAATTTTATTAATTCACCTCTAGAAAACTTCTTGGAAATTTTACAAATAAATGTGAACACTGTCAAAAGGAATTAATTGCAAGGATAATATAGGAAAAAATTAATTATTGCTTTGTTGATTCAGTAAGGTGGATAACTAATGTGTGACAACTATTTTTAGTAAGACGATCAACTAATATGAAACGAAAGGAATAATAATTTTTGTGGATTCTGATTGATGAACTAACCTTTAATTACCTAAGTGCTTAAATAGTTTAGAGATTTAGAGAAATTTAATACAATAATACATATATATCATATGGAACAAATGATAGATTATTGTAATGTTAAAGAGTTTAATGATCTAGAGAAAAAGGTGACCCACTTTCATTACCAAATTAAACAATTAATGTTGTTCTTTCTTTTTAGTTTTAGTGGGAATAGAGGGCAAAAAATTCAACGGATTATGTAGCTCAATATTGAAAAAATTATATGATTAAATATAATATCTATGAAAATTTTGGTATCTTAGTTTGTTATCATGGGAACACACAAGATGTAGAATACAGGTCACGATAGAAATAAAAAATTACTTTATTTTAGACTTTATTGAGAGTTTTTGGAAAGACTTAGGTACGTCAATGTACTCAAATCACTTGAAAATAATTCCTAAATTTCAAGAATCAACCTCAAAAACTAATTGAATTTTGTGAAACTTTAAAGGTACATTATGTTACTTCGTATCGTTGAAGTTAATATTTTGGTAGTATAATTAATTAAATTACATGATTTGATTTAATTACTTAATATATAATTATAGTTTAATTACTCCATTGCATAATTTATCTACTACCTCCGTCCCATTTTATATGTCATCTTTCGGATTTCAAGAGTCAAACAAGTCTATCTTTGACCGTAAATTTTTCATAGATCTTTTAAACATTTTGAATTATCAATTATTGTGACTCATAGTACTTTTACATAGTTTACAAATATATAAATTTCATTTCAAAAAAATTGAAGATTCCATGCGTAAATTTCCGGTCAAACTTTAACTGTTTGACTCTCAAAACATAAAAGGTGTCATATAAATTGGGACAGAGAGAGTATTGTTTAGTATTTGTATTTGAGCACGACTAATTCAAATGCGTGTTAGATAAGGCCATTCTAATAACGCTTATGTTAGTTTTAAATGTTGGAATTTATAGTTGTTTTTGTAGTTCTCTTAAAATTTTGAAAATACGAAGTAAATAGAATTAAATGAATCGAGTCGGTTCAAGGCTTTATACTTTTCACTTTTATGTTTTTAAACTTTGAATAAATAATTAACATTATTGATTTGCACCATTACATCACCTTCTTTCATTTTCTCAAATTATTATACTCATTTACTTCCTCTTTTATATATTTCTTTTTATCTTTTCTCTACCTAACAAACTAAATACGTGCCTCTTTTTTCATTAGTTAAATGTTTATAATAAAAGAAGAAGAGAAGAAGCCGTCACGTTTTAGTTGTTGTGTTGCGTTTTTGAAAGTTAATTTGACTAATTTTTAAAGTTAAATTAAATTATATTAATTTGATATTTTAAACTAAAAATTTAGATATTCAAAAACTATACGAAAAATAATATAAATTGTAATTTTTTGCTTATCAATATGATGAAAAAATACATCGTAAAATATTAGTCAAAGTTCTTATTGTTTGACTCTAAAAAAGAAAACCATGACAACTAAAAGGAGACGGAAAAAGTATTCAAATACATGGTCGATTCTTGGTTCATCCATTAATGACTTTGACTTTTTAATTAGAAAAATAATTAATCATTTGTATAACTTAATCACCGGCAAAGGTAAAATTACTAAACTCCATATAAGATTCCATTAGTTAAGCGAAACTATTATTTTTAATCGTCCCATGAGATATGGATGTATATGTATAAACAAGTACAAACCTTAGCTACATTGACCTAGTCAACAATTAGTACAGACATATTTATTATAGACAAATATTTGTCCAACGATCGAGATCTTATGTTCTATTTTGTTTCTTCATTTTTTGGTTAAAAAAAAATTGTTTATAATAAAGTTGGAATAATAATAAGTTACAAATTTTATGATTTAAATGAAGTTTAATTAAATTTAGGTTAGTCCGTTAAGCTTACAAGTCTAGCCCAATCCAACTCATGTATCTCAACTCCAAAGTCGGCTAAAATGGCAAGGAGATCAAATATCTCAAACTCTAGCTGATGCCAATCTTCTGCATACAATTCTTTTTTGCCACCAAGAGGTGAGTCATTTTATACCTCCTCGAATGTGATCAAAACTTGATTCTGCATTCGTGGTAAACTTCCAACAAGTATTCCATCAATTCAGGTACAAAACAAAACTTTTGAGTTGACAGTCATGGAGAGAAAAAAAACAAAAATTACACATTTTAGTATAAAATTTTCTAAAGATTGTTAAATCCTGCACAAATAAATAAAATTAAATATTATTATTTACTCATATTTTTCTTTTCTTGATTATTATTTTTCAAAAACGAAAATTTAATCGTTATAATATGCCTTGAACAACCACAATCAGATACCAAATCAGTTGGTTGTTCATTCTTTTCTTTTTTTTTTAAAAAAGTGAAAGGTCTAACAATTAAATTTTCATCCCTGAAAACTAATAATCAAGATAAGAGAAATAGGACAAGTAATAATATTTAATTTCAATAATTTGTGTGGGTGCATTTACTTTTTCCTTTATAAAATTTTATATAAAGAAATGTAATTCTGTAATTTTTCTCCGATGGTCAATTCAAGAACTAATTGAAGGTACTAATATTCCCGATTGATTGTTACTTAGATTGGAGCTACTAATATAATTCCCAGTTGATTGTAATTTAGATTTTATTGTATCTTATCATTGAATTTATGACGGTTAAAAACCACATTTTTTATAGCAACTGATTTAATGTAATTGATGAGTGCCTCAACTTATAAATAACTCAATATAAGGGATGACAAAAATAAAAAAAAGGGCCAAAAGAAAGAGTAGAGAGAAGGGAAAACATAAAACCATTTAGTAATAACTTATTTTATACATCTCGTAATCTCTGCAATTTGCATGGAGATCGAACAAACATATTACACAAATAAATAGAAGTAAAATATAAATATAATATAGGGTACAAACAATAACTTATACAAAATGAAGCTAAAAAAGTACTTTGCCTCCTGTGTGGGCTTATTTTCTTTAGCTCAACATTCTGCTTTCCTGCATAAGAATATAATATTGTGAATGAGAACATATAATAGAACCTAAACAAAATAAGATGTAGACAGCATAGGTCTATATTAATGATTTGTACGAAGAAATTGTGCAACTTCTATAGACATATCATAACTAAAAGTTTTAATTTGGTTTTATTACCTCAGATATAATGAAATCTCTTCTTAGTAATGGTAGGGAGGAGGGGGAGAGGTGTAAAGATAATGGGGTGGTGGTGGAGACTTGTAGACTGGAGTTGGTGGAGGTGGCGACTTGTAGGTTGGAGTATGTGGAGGGTAATATGGTTCCTTGGGTGGTGGTGGTGACTTGTAGGTTGGGGTGTGTGGAGGATAGTATGGCTCCTTGGGTGGTGGTGGCGACTTGTAGACTGGAGTTGGTGGTGGTGGAGAGTTGTAAATGGGAGTTGGTGGAGGTGGCGACTTGTAGGCCGGGGTGTGTGGAGGATAGTATGGCTCCTTGGGTGGTGGTGGCGACTTGTAGACTGGAGTTGGTGGAGGTGGTGAGTTGTAAACGGGAGTTGGTGGAGGTGGTGACTTATAGATTGGGGTGTGTGGAGGGTAGTATGGCTCTTTGGGTGGTGGTGGTGACTTATAGACTGGAGTTGGTGGAGGTGGTGAATTGTATACGGGAGTTGGTGGAGGTGGCGACTTGTACACTGGGGTGTGTGGAGGGTAGTATGGCTCTTTGGGTGGTGGTGGTGACTTATAGACTGGAGTTGGTGGAGGTGGCGACTTGTAGACTGGAGTGTGTGGAGGATAGTATGGCTCATTTGGCGGTGGTGGCGACTTGTAAATAGGAGTTGGTGGAGGTGGCAACTTGTACACTGGGCTGTGTGGAGGGTAGTATGGCTCTTTGGGTGGTGGTGGTGACTTATAGACTGGAGTTGGTGGAGGTGGTGACTTGTAAATTGGAGTGTGTGGAGGGTAGTATGGCTCCTTAGGTGGTGGCGGCGACTTGTAAACAGGAGTTGGTGGAGGTGGAGACTTATAAACTGGAGTCGGTGGAGGTGGTGACTTGTAAATTGGAGTGTGTGGAGGGTAGTATGGCTCCTTTGGTGGTGGTGGCGACTTGTAAATGGGAGTTGGTGGAGGTGGAGACTTGTCGGTTGGGGTGTGTGGAGGGTAGTATGGCTCCTTGGGTGGTGGTGGTGAGTTGTACATTGGAGTATGTGGAGGGTAGTATGGCTCCTTCGGTGGTGGTGGAGAATTATAAACCGGAGTTGGCGGTGGTGGAGACTTGTAAACAGGAGTTGGTGGAGGTGGCGACTTGTAGGTTGGGGTGTGTGGAGGGTTGTATGGCTCCTTTGGTGGTGGTGGTGACTTGTAAATTGGTGTCGGGGGTGGTGGCGACTTGTACACTGGAGTGTGTGGAGGGTAGTATGTCTCCTTCGGTGGTGGTGGAGAATTGTAAATTGGAGTTGGCGGTGGTGGAGACTTGTAAACTGGTGCGGGATAATAAGGTGTTGGTGAAGGGTGGTATGGCTCCTTTGGTGGTGGGGGAGATGAGTATTGATAATTAGCTGAGCTTTCGGAAGCTAAGCTAAGTGACACTAAAACAACTAAAAGAGTAGCAACAAGAGAGGCCATTTCCCCCATATTTGAAACGAAGAAGAGAAGTTGTTGTGCTCTTAAGCTTCACTCAAACCCCTTTATATAGCTTTCATTTAGACATTTACCCTTACCAAAATTTATACAAATGTAGGTAATATGGTAGAGTCATGCATTTTGATTTGGTCTTGTCATGGTGTTGGCTCAATTTTGACTTTAGTTAATATATTTAAAATAATTTGATGGATAGAGGCATCAAGCTAAGCAAAGGTATAAACTATTAAGGGAACTATACTGTTTGTGACTGAATGATTCAAAGAGCTACAAAGTCTTGTTTTCTTCTCACAGAATCTTTGAAAAAAATTCGTGGATGCCTCAACTTTTCACTTAACCAACCTTCGCACAAGTGCTTAAATGGTATTGACGAATATAGAAATTTAAAACATTATCACATATTTAATAGAAATGATTTGTCAGAGACATCCTTTTGTAGCAAATTTATTGTTTAATAAATATGGATAAGAAGAATAGAATCCTAGACCTCTTCTAACTAAAACCTTGAATAAATCAACTATATATACAAATCTAATTAATCTTGTGTAGAAGTTTTGCTAATTGTAAATTATTAAGTATAGTTTTCCTCTATGACTAGGATGCTACATATGTTATCTACATTCAGGTTCTGAATTCACCTCTGTCCCCGCACTAATATATGTTATAAGAATAGATTATTTATTAAATAATATTTGATGTCAAGTTTTGTTAGGATTTGCTGTTGAATACTTTAGAATTCACTCAACAAGTTAATTAGTGAATAATAATTTGTTAGTTCAAGGGAAAAGGTAACCATCAGTACTATTAATATCAAACATTTTAGCATGGCTTGTTTGTGAATATATATATTTGACTTGTAATAAGTGTGACGGTCTAATCAATTGAGCACACCATATGAATCTAAATTAAGTGACCTGAAAAATACAAAATTCACTTTTAAAGAGTCTAAATTTTAAGTCATGTTGGTGATAAAATATTTCAGCAATTAAATCAATAATTATAGAAGAATTTTGTTAATAATAGTATTGTTTATTATCTAAATTAAATAAATAAAATTTTCTTTTTTTTCATAAGCTTTGTATCAAGTTGAACAGTATTACATAAGAGGAGAGAGCAATAAACCAAAGAAGTGCCTTTTTTTCACTTAAATATTTTTAAGTAAACAAGTAAAACTACTATTTAATAATTTATTTGGTTCATCCATTAAATTTGACATTTTAATGAAAAAACAGCTAATGATTAGCATCATAACTTAAACACCGACAAAGGTTAAATTACTAATCTCCTTAAAAGATTCCATTAGTTAAGCTAAATTAATATTGTTACTCCTCCTAAAAGATATGGATGTATAAACAAGTACAAATCTTAGTTACATTGACCTAGCCAAGAATTATTATTGCGGTGGTTTCTTATATTTTTTTGTTACTACATGAGTCGTGTAGGAAGCGTCACCCTTAAATGGTCTCTGGCCTTCAATTTGCAATCCAGATTTAATTAGAATTTAAATAGGGAATACGAACATCGAGTGGAAAAAAAATATTTTGATTATTTGCATAATTAATTGAGGAAGAGATGAAATCAGTTGGAGAATGATGGTTGAGAAGTGCTCACCATTTTCTTAGGCCTAAAGGTGGGTTTGATACGTGCATTTTGCACCAACATCACAAATTTAATCATCTTTAAATTTGGTTTTAAGTTTAAATTAAATCTTTGGTCACGAAATTTTTAGTTATGGTCGAAAATTCATCATTAATTATGCACTTTCTGTGACAAAAAATAATTTCGTACTCAAATGCATGCATCATGCATGAGTCACATATTTTTAGTGATGAAAAATAAATTTTGTAACAAATATGTTGTCTATAAAGCTTTTCCATAATTATTTTTTTTTATAAACAAGGATATTATATTAATAGCTAATATGCTTCATTACAGAGTAGTGGTTGCAAGGCCTGAAGTTGGGGGTGGAGACTAGAAGTAGTAACTATTACAATATTTCGTAATAGGCATTGAACTGATAATTAGATGAACAAAAAGAGTTTCCACTTTTATCTGCTTCCACTAGCTTTGAAACAAACAATGGTTGGACTTCCAAATAATGAATTGACGTCAATTATCAAATAATTTTAGTCACTAATTTGAAGATATTGGTGATAATATAATCTGTGTCATCCCTAATTTTGTTGATAACTTGTAACAAACCTCAAATGCATCGGCTACATACTTTTATTAGTGACAAAAATAAATTTCATTAAAAATGTTTTGTCTACAAAGCTTTCCCATGCACCATAAAAATTAATTATTGTCAATTATTAGGTAATTTTAGCCACGAAATTGAGGATATTGATTCTGATCATTTTTCTCGCTACTTTTGTTGAAAATTTATGACAAATCATTATTTATCTTTAAATTCGCGTAAGTTTTGATTAAAAAGGTTTCATCACAAAATTTATGTAATCGAATTAGCGATATAATAATATTCGTAGTGAAATGGTGTCAAATTTAGCTATTAACTATCTTTGAACTTTCTAATTTCTGTTGTTAGGAAAATGGGCTTTGCTCATGAGGTTTTTATTGAAATAGTTTATCGAATGCTTGCGAACAATTGGTACTCTGTGATCGTTAATGGGACAAGATTTGGTTTCTTTAAATTAACCAGCGGTCTAAAACAAAGTAATCCTTTATCTCCTGCTCTTTTTATTATTGCCGTTGAGACTCTTTCTATAGCCTTGAATTATTTGAATCATAATCAGAGGTTCACTAATTTCTCTATGCATAACAAGGGACCACTGATTAATCACCTTAGTTATGCTGATGATATTGTTTTGTTTACTTCTGGCGATAAGTGCTCGATTAAGCTTCTTATGAAACAATTGAATTTGTATCAACAAGCTTCAGGACAAGAGATTAATCAAGAAAAATCTTACTTTTTCCTTGACTAGAGGTCTCGAGTTTGAGTCTCTCTGGGTACAGAGTCGTTGCCTTTGTTAGGGAGCACTTTATCCCCCAATGTGGACTTTCCGGCGCAAATCTAAATTTAGTCGGGACTCCAATATGAATACCGGACACCGAATTGGAACAAAAAAAAACTAATCTTACACACTCATCTTGTACATAATTAATATCTAGGTTATGCTCCCCTTCTACAAATTGTAATTCACAATTAATAGCAATAAAATTTTGACTTGATTCAATATTTTTTTTAACAAAAGCGTCACCATCCAAATTATCTAATTCGAGACCATTTCTTAAGAAGTTTCTAGTTATAATAATTGCATGGAAGTTTTCTCTCAATAACCATTTATTATTTAATGTATTTGTATTAGTTAAATAACTAATAGCTTGATCAATATCTTAAATAAGGTCTTGATTAACTAGTCGCTATATATATATATATATATATAAATCATATCATATACCTAACATTTAACAAGTCAAAGCTTTGATTGAATTAAATGAATTATATACAATTTAACTATCTAAACTAATTAATATCGACAGCTCTATAATAAGATAGCATTGTCTAATTAGCTTAATTATAATTAATAACTCATGTATGTTTGGTCGATCGTACACAGTACTGCACCTTTTTCCTTGTCTTTTTTAATTAGAACACTTCCTCTTATTTTATGCGTAATCAATTTATTATTAGTTGATCAAACTGATTTATATAAATAAAATAAAGTTTATTTATGTATTAGTAAATATCAAAGTATTTATATAAGCTAAGTGCATATATAAGTCAATTTAGTTATATACAATAGATTAGTCATTCCTAACTTATGACTTTTTTTTTAGCTTATCAACATTTTTATTTGACCAATTTTTTAATTAATTTATCAAACTATCAAATTAATCAGCTAACTCACGCGGGCTCTATTACTCTAGGAAATCAAACAATCTTTTCTCTACTAAGATACTAATATATTTTAAAATATTTTATTTTATACAAATAATAATAACTTTTGTAATATTTTAAATATATAAATTTTCTTTTAAAGATATTAAAAAGTGGTAACCAAATTAAAAAGTATGCGTTGACCATTCTGCTCCAATTTCCATTAATTAATATTGTCACTATTTGTTATAAATTACCAAACACTAGACTGAATTATATTGACTTAATCTTAGTATTTTACCATATATAGTATATGAAGATGATCATGACTACTTTAGGAATAATTTATTTACTGATTGATTGCTATATGCTACGTACGTATACTTTGCCATTGTCAATTTTGAAATTTGTCTAATTTTATTGGTCACTCTAGCATACGTGTTGACATCGTGTGAGTAACCTTTTTTTATTGTATTGTTGTCCATTTGTATTGTATCATATTATGACTTTAGATATAATATTTATGTTGATTGTTACTTCTTCTTTCTTAAAAAATAATTTGTGGGAAATGAAGGACGGGATTGGGGATTCAAATCCTCACTAACAAGGTGATCGTTCAGGTTATCAACCAATTGGTATTAAGATTCCTCTGTAAATTGTTTGTGAGGTTCTATGGTATCTTAACGTTAAATTTGTCATCAATTTTATCTAGATTGATTTAGTGTAATCGATGAGCCTCGCCTAAATGAATTGATAAGATGACGAAATAAGAAAAAAAAAAAGACTAATTAAGATCGAAGAGAGTAACATAAAACTGTACTATAGTAGTAATAACTTATTTTATTCATCTCATAATTAATCTCTGCATTTTGCAAGGAGATTGAAACTGAGCAAACATACACAAAGACATAAAAGTAAAAATACAAACAATATCACTAGCTTAGATAACATGAAGCTACAAAAGAACTTCGCCTTATGTGGGGCTTATTATTTACTATAATATAACTTTCTTCTTTTTTTCATTGTCTCTTGAAAATGGAAAATACCTTTCTTTCAGCTCACCATTCTACTTTTCCTGCATAAGAATATAATATTGTGATGAGAACATATAGTAGAAGCTAACCAAATAAGAAGTAGACAGCATAGGTATATATATATTATAATGATTTGCATGAAGAAATTGTGCAACTTATTGCTTTGCATTTTAGACATATCATTTTAAAAAGTTTTAATTTGTATTAATTACCTCGATATAATGAAGTGGCTTCTTAGTAATGGTAGGGAGGAGGGGGAGTGTAAAGATAGTAAGGTGGTGGAGGAGAGTTGTAGACAGGAGTTGGTGGTGGTGGCGACTTGTAGACTGGAGTGTGTGGAGGGTAGTATGGCTCCTTGGATGGTGGTGGCGACTTGTAAACGAGAGTTGGTGGAGGTGGCGACTTGTAGGTTGGGGTGTGTGGAGGGTAGTATGGATCCTTTGATGGTGGTGGCGACTTGTAAACGAGAGTTGGTGGAGGTGGCGACTTGTATGTTGGGGTGTGTGGAGGGTAGTATGGCTCCTTGGATGGTGGTGGCGACTTGTAAACGAGAGTTGGTGGAGGTGGCGACTTGTATGTTGGGGTGTGTGGAGGGTAGTATGGCTCCTTGGATGGTGGTGGCGACTTGTAAACGAGAGTTGGTGGAGGTGGCGACTTGTATGTTGGGGTGTGTGGAGGGTAGTATGGCTCCTTGGATGGTGGTGGCGACTTGTAAACGAGAGTTGGTGGAGGTGGCGACTTGTATGTTGGGGTGTGTGGAGGGTAGTATGGCTCCTTGGATGGTGGTGGCGACTTGTAAACGAGAGTTGGTGGAGGTGGCGACTTGTATGTTGGGGTGTGTGGAGGGTAGTATGGCTCCTTGGATGGTGGTGGCGACTTGTAAACGAGAGTTGGTGGAGGTGGCGACTTGTATGTTGGGGTGTGTGGAGGGTAGTATGGCTCCTTGGATGGTGGTGGCGACTTGTAAACGAGAGTTGGTGGAGGTGGCGACTTGTATGTTGGGGTGTGTGGAGGGTAGTATGGCTCCTTGGGTGGTGGTGGCGACTTGTAGGTTGGTGTGTGTGGAGGGTAGTATGGCTCCTTGGGAGGTGGTGGTGACTTGTAAATGGGAGTTGGTGGAGGTGGCGACTTGTAGGTTGGGGTGTGGGAAGGGTAGTATGGCTCATTTGGTGGTGGTGGCGACTTGTAGGTTGGTGTGTGTGGAGGGTAGTATGGCTCCTTGGGAGGTGGTGGTGACTTGTAAATGGGAGTTGGTGGAGGTGGCGACTTGTAGGTTGGGGTGTGGGAAGGGTAGTATGGCTCATTTGGTGGTGGTGGCGACTTGTAGGTTGGTGTGTGTGGAGGGTAGTATGGCTCCTTGGGAGGTGGTGGTGACTTGTAAATGGGAGTTGGTGGAGGTGGCGACTTGTAGGTTGGGGTGTGGGAAGGGTAGTATGGCTCATTTGGTGGTGGTGGCGACTTGTAGGTTGGTGTGTGTGGAGGGTAGTATGGCTCTTTTGGAGGTGGTGGTGACTTGTAAACGGGAGTTGGTGGAGGTGGCGACTTGTAGGTTGGGGTGTGTGGAGGGTAGTATGGCTCCTTGGGTGGTGGTGGCGACTTGTAAACAGGAGTTGGTGGAGGTGGTGACTTGTAGACTGGGGTGTGTGGAGGGTAGTATGGCTCCTTGGGTGGTGGTGGCGACTTGTACAACGGAGTGTGTGGAGGGTAGTATGGCTCTTTGGGTGGTGGTGGAGATTTGTAAACCGGAGTTGGCGGCGGTGGAGATTTGTAAACCGGTGCGGGATGATATGGTGTTGGTGAAGGGTGGTATGGCTCCTTTGGTGGTGGGGGAGATGAGTATTGATAATTTGCTAAACTTTCAGATGCTAAGCTAAGTGACACTAAAACCACTAAAAGAGTGGCAACTAGAGAGGCCATTTTCCCCATATTTGAAACAAAGGAGAAAGTTGTTGTCCTCTTAAGCTTCACTCAAACCCCTTTATATAGTTTTCATTTACACAATTACCCTTACAAAGATTTTATAAATGTAGGTAAAATGCTAGAGTTATGCATTTTTATTTGATTTTGTCATGTTGTTTGCTCAATTTGACTTTAGTTTGTATATTTTATTTTATTTGATGGATAGAGGCATCAAGCTAAGCAAATGAATAAATTATTAAGGCAGCTATATTGTTTGTGATGCAATAATTCAAAGAGATTGAAAGTCTTCTTCTTCTTACATAATCTTACCAAAAAAATGCGTGGATGCCTCAACTTTGCACGATTTTAGCTTCATAAATTAATGCACTTTTTAGGTACGGAGGAAAATATCATCTCACATAAATAAGTTTCTTACTTATTTTTTAGTGTTCGATAAATAAGTAAAAATAATATTTCACATTCATATGTAAGCTAACAAAACATTACGAGGAGGGTGTAATATTCATCAACAACATTATTCTCAAACATTTTAGCATTGCTCATTTGCGAAAAATATATTTGAACTTGTCAAAGGTGTGATAGTCTAATCAATTGAACACACCACATGAAGCAACATTTAATTTTAATGAGCCTAAATTATATATGTCATGTTGGTGAGAAAATATGTATGCATTTAAATCAGTCATTAAAGATAAATTTAGTTTAATAATATTAATTGATATGTAAAATAATGCAAATGGCCTTTATAGTTAATGCAATCAAATGTAGTTGGTTTGTGAAAAGATTAAAAGAAAAGGACCGGAGTGACTAAATCAAAATTTAGGTTCGTTGATTGGTATGCTATTAATAATAAGAATACTAATTTTGAGATAAAATATTCAATCATTTATCGTTTGATTGAAACTTTAGTTTCTGAATATAAGTAATTTCAAAATTAATTATATCATAATTCTGTATAATTGTACCAAAGTTGTATATGGGATAGCAATCCTTGATTAATTAGCTAATTCCATGATAATACAACCAAACTATAAGTTCTTTAAGAAATTAAAGGTAAAATTAAAAATTAAAATTTGTCCAAATTTCATTAATACAAAATCAACTAATCAAGTAAAAAATTCTATATTATACCGTATATATCTTATTTCCAATTCAATGAACACCAAATGTAGTCATGATAAAAGAATTTAATATTATCTACAAAAACATTAATTATTATTTCAGTTTTTATAATATAATTCACTCATTATAATCAATCAAATTGACCCCTAAAGGAATTGGAAAGTTAAATATTTAGGTCCCAATACTGAACAAATTTTGCCTAAATTTAATGCTAAAGATTAATACAATGAACTGGGTAGCTAAGATGGTGCCACTTATTAATAATTTGGTGGATGAAATGAATGAATTCGTTTTGGTGTCCAAATTTTGATTGATTGAAATCTACCAGAAATTTCAAATAGGAGAGTTGAACTGAATCTGAACAGATTGAATTATACTGAGTTAATAAATGAATGGGTTATTAGCTATTTGGATTGAAATGGATTGGACTGAATTAAGTTAAAATTCAGCTTATAATTTAACCCCTCCAATTTTTACTAAAGTTTAATTGTTTTGTTTGCTCTTTTGTAAATTTTTAGTACCGAATAAGTTTTTTTTTTTATTGTGACTATGTATAACATATCAAATTAAAAGAATTTTTTTTAAAAATAAAATTATAAGCTAATGTGAATTACACATCAACTCAATTTTTAATATGAATTAAAATAAATTGGGTTGAATTAAGTTAAGTTAATAAATGAAATCTGCTCAAGAACGGAATAGGGGAGTTTGACAAATTCACTTGATTTTGACACCCCTAAAATCTACCATAATATATTTTATATTTAAAAAATTATTTGAAAGAGTGTATAAAATTAATATTAAATTATAGAAAGTAATTTATGTGTGCCGAGTCAAATGCATCCGATTAATAATGATAGCTACTCATCTCTATTAATCCCAGTTAATCAAAGAAATAGTAACAAGGAAAAGTAGTTTTCTTATTTGACTTTCTATGATTATATTGGTAATAATCTGATAAAAGAAAATTTATTCAAATTATGCTCAATGAATAAAGAACGATCTGAACTTTTTGTACGTATAATAGATATATTGTTCTAACAAAATTGTTTTCATAAGCACTAATACTAAATTTTATAATATTTTGCGTAATATTATCTATGAGGATCAAATAACAAGTTTCGTAGATTTATTACTGAAAATGTTTTTCTTGCATAAAAAATTATGCATGAATGTTAGAAAGAACTATTTTAGTGGTATCCTTTGGAAAATGAAAAACATCATTACTCATATTCACAATATATCAAGCACTATTACTTGGAAGGTTTGACATTTCTACAAGAAAGTTAATCGAGTCGTAAATATTTTAGCAAAATGGTGTATTATTATCAAAAGGAAAATAAAACAAAAAATACATAGATGTATATACATATATATAAAATGGAAAAGGAAATCAATAATCTAAATTCAGTTTTACGTTAATATAATATTGTCCTCATAACTCGAATTTCTATTTTCTTTCATTCCCACAAATTACTAATTTACTAAACTCGTTTTCCTCCTCTTTTTGCTAATCCTGAGCACGTAAATTAATAGAAAATTTACATAAATCCCACTAATTTGGAAGTTAACTACTTAGATATCCTCTAGTTTGTAATATTATATATATCTTATCAGATTTTGGTGCCTTGAAATACATGTATCTCGAATACGTAGGTCAAATTTAGGTGTAATTAGTTCTAGACAGGGGCGGAGCCAGCCTTCTTTTAGGGGGTTCATCCAAATCCCCTTCGGCGGAAGATATTACTATTTATACATGTTTAAAATTATTTTTTATGTGTATATAGTAGATGTTGAACCCTCTTCGGTTAGTCCGTGTGTTTAGTTCTTCAGATTTTTAACCCCCTTATTAAAAATTCTAGCTCCGCCACTGGTTCTAGATACATTGTATCTAAGTGAATTCGCATGTATCTAGGATACATAGCAAATCTCGCTTGCCTTCCTTGCCTTTATTCCATCTCGCTCTTCACACTTACATGTATCTGATATCTCAGATTATATGTGAATCACTTTTTAATGTATTATATATATATAACACAATTAACATATAACACTATATCTTTTCCAAAAAAAAAAATATTTCAACTTTTTCTGGATAATTTTTTGTTTTGAAATAATCTCATTAACTAATATATATATATATATATCAAAAGAAGAAGAAATAAAAGGGAAAAGAAGAAAAGGAATAACAATGGAAGAAATAAAGAAAAAAATTAAAATAATGTAAGCTTGTCTATAGAGGGCTGTTGCACTAATTAACCATCTACGCTACACATACTTTTGAATCAAAATTTATCACAAAAATTTATATATATCTCAATCTTTCTGCTGTATTTTTAATTATATATACATATTTAGCAATTTTTTTCGATGAAGTCGTGTCCCGTGAGTCGTGACACCCCTTAGGTATTACTAGATCCGCCTCTGCGTACGAATCTCGCTTGTCTCTCTCCTTATTTTTGTGTATCTGATAGCAAAAATACATGTATCTAAGTGTAAAATACGTAGCAAAACTTTTAATTAATGGTAAAATACGTAATATTTTTAAAATATAGATAATAATAATATATATAGTAATGACATACTGAAATATATATGTCTCATTATGTAGTTTTAACAAAATTAAATTAATCTAAATTGTGGTTGGTTTTTGTTCTTCCTGGACTTCAATGATTTATTGCCAAGTTGTCATACATTTATAAAGTAATTGAATTCCACTTTAATTCTTAAAGTTAAAAAAAAGAAGAAGATAATATTCAATAATTGAACTCTGGGACCATCTTCATGGACGATTCCATCTAACGACTTTGACATTTTAATTGAAAAAACAATTAAGTATTAGCATTAACTTAATCACCGACAAAAGTAAAATTACTAATGTATTTATAAGATCCCATTAATTAGTTAAACTAAATTAATAATTTTTTAATCGTCCTAAGATTAAGGGATATGGATGTATAAACAAGTACAGATCTAGTCTACATTGTGATTACCGACATACTTATATTAGACAAATACTTGTCTTAACCAGTCAAACATCTTCTATTCTCTTTCCTTTA
The DNA here is from genome assembly GCF_000226075.1 of Solanum tuberosum. Taxonomy (NCBI): domain Eukaryota; kingdom Viridiplantae; phylum Streptophyta; class Magnoliopsida; order Solanales; family Solanaceae; genus Solanum; species Solanum tuberosum. Next base: position 282,240 of record NW_006239340.1, on the reverse strand, counting down.
CTCTTTTTTTAAAAAAAAAAAAAAAAAAAAAATTGTGTAGGTAGGTTGCTTTTTTTTATTTTAATAAATCTAATTTTATTTTAATAAAAAATCTAAATTTTTTTTTATTATTATTACTGATTATTTGTTTAATCATTTTTATTTTTTAAACTTTGTTTTAGGAAATTCAATTATTAAGTTCTTGGTGAGCAATTTATTCAACTGAGTGAGGCTAACATGTCTTAACATTTTACGCCTAAGAAACGAGTTATTGTATATTCGTTATTAAAAAATCACTATTTTTTCATTAAAAAATGGTCACCAGCTATTTATACAAAATAAAATTAGTAAGTTTCTAATCTATTTTTACCATACATTTTTAGCTGGCTTTGAGGTAAAATAAGTGTTTTTTTTAACCTTGTTGCCTCTTTCAAACATTTGTTCATATTCTATTAAAGACAAGTATTCTCGTCACATTCAGTCTAAAGATAATCTTTTTCAGGTTACTCAATATCAATCTGAATTTTACTAATAATGTCCTTATCTTTGAAATAAACTTACTTTTAATTTTGTAATTCTAATTCTATAGGAGTTAATTTTTCAGATGGTCACTCAATTAGTAGTTATTTTTATAGGAAGTCATTCAACTTTTTTTTATAATACCAAAGTCACTTAACTAAGAATTTTTCTCACAAAAAATCACTCAACTAAGCCTCGATTTCTTCTCACATAAAATCGCTCAATTTTCTTTTATAATCTCAAAATCACTCAATTTGAATATTTTACCTACAAAATCACTCAACTAAGCCTCGATTTCTTCTCACATAAAATCGCTCAATTTTCTTTTATAATCTCAAAATCACTCAATTTGAATATTTTACCTACAAAATCACTCAACTATTGATATTTGACTTAGAAAGTCACCCAATAAATTTAAATAATTTTTCATTAAATTTTGTTGAAATATAATTTTTATTTTAAACTATTTTTTTTAAAAAGAAAAATTATAAGAAGTTTAATTATACGAATTAGTTCAGTTCACATTCCGTACACATAAATTTCAAAACTAAAATCTAAAGAATCAAATCGAAGTTTAATAAAATCGAATCCAAAAAACGAAGATCCGCAAACGCGGAGGATCGAATTGTTGACTATGGGGAACTCTGGATGTGGTCTACAATCATTTAATTTTGACTGAGAGTAGACCTCATTATTTATCAGTCTTAGAGACATGTAGCATGTGGGTGATGTCAAAATGGGTGGATGTCATCTTATACGTATCCACGCGATGTGTGGAAATTTTAAAATATTATTTTAAATTATTTTAGATTATATTAGTAATATTTTGTTTAAGTTTCTTAAATCATATTATCTTACAAAAATTTGATAACGAATTATGTGATTATCAAATAATTTTTTATTTCATTACCGTAAATGGACTATTATACTTGAATTTGATTGAATTATAACCGTAAGTACATGAGATTCGTTGGTTATTTGAGTATGCTATTATCATAAGTTTTCAAAGTTTTTTTTAAAAAAATCGTGTTAAATCAAACTACATTATATATATTCAAAGGAAGTAGTATTTTGTGTTTCTAACAATATTTTCTCGATCCATTGCTTTCCCATAGTATGCTAACATGGGAGCCACTTGTAGATGTTTCATATATATATAGATGTAAATAATTCTATTTGAAAAAATTGTAAATTTTGTGTTCACATCAAAATTAAATAACTTTATTTTAGTACTTAAAATATCACCACATAAAATGAAAACAAACGTAATATTGTGATGAGAAATTAAAACATATATAGGAGTAGTAATAACTTATTTTATTCATCTCATAATTAATCTCTGCATTTTGCAAGGAGATTGAAACTGAGCAAACATACACAAAGACATAAAAGTAAAATATAAAAATAGAGTACAAAACAATATCACTAAGACACTAACTTAGATACATGAAGCTACAAAAGAACTTCGTCTTCTGTAAGCCTTATTATTTATTACTATAACTATAATTTTCTTCTTTTTTCATTGTCTCTTGAAAATGGAAAATGCCTTTCTTTCAGCTCAACATTCTGCTTTTCCTGCATAAGAATATAATATTGTGAATGAGAACATATAAATAAAAGAAGCTAACCAAATAAGAAGTAAACAAACATAAGTCTTTTTATTAATGTTTTGCATGAAGAAATAATTGTTCAACTTATTATTGCATTGCATTTTAGTTAAATGTTTCTAAAGGTTTAAGTTCATCTTAATTACCTCAGATATAATGAAGTCACTTCTTAGTAATGGTAGGGAGGAGGGGGAGAGGAGTAAACATAGTGGGTTGGTGGTGGAGACTTGTAGACTGGAGTTGGTGGTGGTGGAGACTTGTATACTGGTCTAGGATGGTATGGTGTTGGTGAAGGATGGTATGGTTTTACTGGTGGTGGTGGGGACTTGTAAACGGGAGTTGGGGGTGGTGGAGACTTGTATACTGGTGTAGGGTGGTATGGTGTTGGTGAGGGATGGTATGGCTTCACTGGTGGTGGTGGGGACTTGTAAACGGGAGTTGGGGGTGGTGGAGACTTGTATACTGGTGTAGGGTGGTATGGTGTTGGTGAGGGATGGTATGGCTTCACTGGTGGTGGTGGGGACTTGTAAACGGGAGTTGGGGGTGGTGGAGACTTGTATACTGGTGTAGGGTGGTATGGTGTTGGTGAGGGATGGTATGGCTTCACTGGTGGTGGTGGGGACTTGTAAACGGGAGTTGGGGGTGGTGGAGACTTGTATACTGGTGTAGGGTGGTATGGTGTTGGTGAGGGATGGTATGGCTTCACTGGTGGTGGTGGGGACTTGTAAACGGGAGTTGGGGGTGGTGGAGACTTGTATACTGGTGCAGGATAGTATGGCTTCACTGGTGGTGGTGGGGACTTGTAAATGGGAGTTGGTGGTGGTGGAGACTTGTATACGGGTGCAGGATGGTATGGCTTCGGTGGTGACTTGTAAACTGGAGTTGGTGGTGGTGGAGACTTATAAACTGGTGTGGGATGATATGGTGTTGGTGGAGGATGGTATGGCCTCTTGGGTGGTGGTGGCGACTTGTACACTGGAGTTGGTGGTGGTGGAGACTTGTATACTGGGGTATGTGGTGGGTAGTGTGGCTCTTTGGGTGGTGGTGGAGACTTGTAAACCGGAGTTGGTGGTGGTGGTGACTTGTAAACTGGGGTGTGTGGAGGGTAGTGTGGGTCCTTGGGTGGTGATGGCGACTTGTAAACAGGAGTTGGAGGTGGTGGAGACTTGTAAACGGGATGATGATGGTGTGGAGGAGGAGACTTATAAACTGGGGTGTGTGGAGGGTAGTGTGGTGTCTTAGGTGGTGGTGGCGACTTGTAAATAGGAGTTGGAGGTGGTGGAGACTTGTAAACGGGATGGTGAATATGGTGTGGTGGAGGAGACTTGTAAACTGGGGTGTGTGGAGGGTAGTGTGGCTTCTCAGATGGTGGTGGAGACTTGTAAACGGGATGATGATGGTGTGGTGGAGGAGACTTATACACTGGATGGTGGGGTGGTGATGGATAGACATGCACTGGTGGTGGAGGAGATGAGTATTGATAATTTGCTGAGCTTTCAGAAGCTAAGCTAAGTGACACTAAAACAACTAAAAGAGTGGCAACTAGAGAGGCCATTTTCCCCATATTTGAAACAAAGATGAGAAGTTGTTGTCCTCTTAAGCTTCACTCAAACCCCTTTATATAGCTTTCATTTAGACATTTACCCTTTTCAAGAATTTCATTGATTAAGGTAAAAGACTCAATAGAATACTTAAAACCTACCAAAAAGTTAAAAAGCATTTTGATTTGGTTTTGTCATGTTGTCTGCTCAATTTGACTTGAGTAATTGGTATACTTTATTTGTTGGATAGAGGCTGCAAGCTAAGCAAAAGAATAAACTATTATGGCAGCTATACTATTTGTGATGCAATAATTCAAAGAGATAGAAAGTCTTCTTTTTCGTCCTATCTTTTTAATAGTATATAGTATAGTACTTAAGCTTTTAAAAATATGTGTGGATCCATGATCTTAGTAACAGAAATGCAGAACATCTTGTTATTTTATATGACTCTTTTTTTTCCTTTTCCAATTGTGTCCTGAGTTCGCATTGGAGTCCTTACTGAATTCAAATCGCACACTATAAGATCCATTCGAAGGGTGGTGCTCCAAACAGAATTTTCTCAATACTCAGGACTTAAACTCGAAACCTATGATTAAAGGTGAAACAGTCCCTCCACTGCACCATAACCTGTTGGTTTTATATGATTATGTTCATCATAAAACAAAATTACTATTAAACATAATTGTACCAATTTCACATGCTTCATGAATTAATGTTAAATAGAATAAAGTTAACTTTCATCATGGTTAGTGTCAATCTTTGTGTTGTTGAAAAGTTGATTTTCATCAATGATTAATTAGTAGTAAATTAAGATTTGATTCATCCCTCTAGTAAAGAATAGGACACATGGATAGGAGAAAATAAGAAGAATTACTGAATTTATGGCATTCTGATGAGAAACATAATTGTACCAGTATTTCCTGCCAATAAAATAATAATTGTACCAATTTCCTACCCAAAATAATAATAATTGTACCAATTAATTCTTTTGTATTCTCACTGTTTAAATAACCTTCACATGTGCTTCAAGAAGCATGACAGTGATCTTTTAATCTGTCCTTTCTCTAGGCTCTAGCTATAATAACAGAGAGAAAAAAAAGTACATTACATTAAGATGATAAATTGATCAATAAAAGTGATAATATACAATAAAAAAAAAAAACCATTAAGCATTTTCAAGGTGATTTTTCAATTAAAATAAAGAATCAATATATTACTTGACTTCAATCATGAACCCCAAAGTCAGTGGCAGAGCCAATATTTCTAGCGAAATAATTTAAATGTATATACGCTTGGCCATATTCCAACTTAGGGATGATAAGGGGACGGGGCGGGTTTAAGGCTTTACAGGATGATTTTAAGCAACGGTGAATTCAGGATTTTTATTCAGGGGGTTCGAAAAATAAAAATATAAACGTGTGAATAAGCATGTTTGGATATTTTTGGTTTAAATCTACTCTTTAAAAAAAATGTGGAAGATTGGTCCTGAAACTAAATGAAGAGAAGGTAAAAAAAATAAAAATGACCACAATGGGATTCTAACCCTGAACGTGAGGTCAGTCTAAAAGGAGATCTACACTAAGCTAGTTCATGAATTCAGAAAATTTACCTTATATATACAGTGTAATTTTTTGTTGAGGGGGTCCGGATGAACCCCTGAAGACCACATGGGTCCGCCCTGATTTTAAGGTTGTGCGGGGCAAGGAGGATTGGGGCGCGGGTTGAAATGGATTTTTTAAACTTTAAGGTGGGGTGGAGCGGGTTACAAGTCTATGCGGCTTAATGCGGGTTCAAACTTAATTTTAATTTTTTACATGTTATAAGAGTGATAAATCATTATTTATTAAGATAGTTCATTTCTTTAAAGTTACTAAAATATTCAAAATAGTAAATAAAAATGGTTCAATCAAAAGTAATATGGTTTCTTACATGCTTCCCAATTGACCTCTACAAAATAAAATTTTATGTCATTATCTATTAAATTAATACAACTTAATGAGAAAATAAATTTATTTTTATGTATTTTTATTTTTAGTATCAAACTTAATTAAAAAAATATTAAAAAAATTATGTGGGGTGGATTCATGCGAGGCGGATCTATGCGGGGTGGGATGAGACGAATTGAAAATGAAAAAAATTATTATACATGACAAAGTGGAATAGGTAAAAAAAATTACGGATTAAGCTCAATCCAATTCATACCCACCCAGCCCCATTACCATCTCTATCCCAACCACACTCCCCAACATGGAAGGGAGTGGGGGGATTTTAGCATTTTTACTAGGTCATTTACAGAGAGTTAAATCTACAGAAGACAAGAGAAAAACTATGCATGTGGCCCATTTTCAGTACCAAATAAAGCAATTTGTTCTTTCTCTTTTTATAGTAGAGAAGGCAAGAAATTCAACGATCGATATTTTGTAGCTCAATATTGAAAAAGTTTATGTGATTCAACTAAGATATATTTTTGAATTTTAGTATATCGTTATAAAAATATTTAGTGACAATTGAGTTAATGTCATTACATCAGAATCACTAAATAAAACTTTTAGCGGCATTTATATAGAGTGTTTCAGTTATAAAAACTCATATTTAATATAGCAATGATTATATTATTACCTATAAATAATTGAGATAAAATATTTTATTTGTTAGTGTTATCATCGTGGGAAGTACAGATGAAGATGTAGAAAAATTCATGTTTAAGCAATGGACTAAAGTTGAGAAAAGGTATCCAAAAGCCCAAAAAAAAAAAAGGAAAAATGGAATCCAGAAGGATCCAGACATATACAACATGTATGTTCAAATTATGGTAGGCAAATACATTTAAGTATTACACAATCATATTATTATAAAAAATAATTATCCAGGAGAGAGGAAAGAAACAAGGTAATATAAAAAAAAACTGAAATTAGCTTTAAACTATATTGCTAAATTGCTCTTAGCTAATAAAAAAAAAAAAAACTCATCGCTGAATAGAATTAACACTGTATTTTACTATTTGGTGATAAAATTTATCTAGTGTTAATTCTTGTGTTTTAAAGTGTTATTGTGTGAGGATAAACATTTATCTTGAAAAGAGGAGGAAAAAGGTTGTAACAACTTTCTGAGAAAAGAAAAGATCCCATATCACTTGTATAATAATTATTGATTCCTATACTATCATTGGTGGAAGCTTATTAGGACCTTAATTTTCAAAAGCATAATACATTTTTTTTATATTTATAGTAATTTGTCGAAGGAAAAATCTAATAAAAGGAAGCTTCCAAGTTCCACCCTTAACCAATAGCCTATTGTATTTGAAATAAAAGGAAGCTTCCTCCTTAACAAAAATGAAATAATAAATTTTATCGCTAATATATCGCTATAAATTTTTTATTGATAACTATCAATTATTTGTTGCTAAATAAGATTAATGATAAATCTTGTTACTTAAAGTTATAGAATTCGTCTGTCGCTAATTCTTAATTTTAATGATGTGAAATATTTGGACCCTTTAGAATATGTATTTTCAAAGATTGAAATTTTAAAATTCTAAACAATAGTGGCTCATAACTGAAAATTTGACTAGTCAAAAGGAGAGAGGACAATCAATTCAACAAGAGATGAAGCAACATTTAATTGTTAGGGTGATTTGCAGATAGTGGGGAGCCAAAAGTTTTACGATGCTACTAGTGAGATTCGAACACATAAACACTTTATGTTTGTGTATTTTTGCTCTTTCAAAACACCTAAAACCACTAGTCTACATCATATTGTTGTCTATCAACCTAGTTTAAGGCTAAAGTGGTGGACTATACTTTTATGAGAGTCTTCTATTTAACTAACGTACGCCTTTTTCATCTCTCACATATCTTTATTTTAGAGTTGGAAATAAAGATTGGACACCGAATCATAGTAATTTTTCAGCAAGTAATATGTTTTTGCTTCAAATTTTAGTTGAACACAAACTGCTCCAAATTAGATATTCAATTTTCTAGCTAGCTAGTTCCAATCTCAAAAAAATTTAGTTGTTAGATTCTGTAAGGCCCCATGAATGCTTGAAGACTATATAATTAATAATTTTTGTGCTTAATTATATTGATAGTTAAATAGACTCCAAAAAATCTGCAGACTCACACGAGAGTGAAAAGACTAGCTATATAAAGAAAGTGACCATATATTTGTTGTGTAATTTAGAGAAAGTTTGAGACACTAGGAGTAGACCTAGTGACGAAATAAAATAAAATAAAATATATGTCTTTGAAATCGTTACTCACGCCTAAAATGTTCCAAGAGCTTAGTACTCAAGAGGGGGAAAACAGCGAGCTCTTTCCATCACATTTCTACCATCTCCAGACATAGAACGAGTAAATAATTAAATTCGAGCTAGCCAAAAATATAAATTTCTAAGAAAAGGACAAGTTAAAATATGATGAAGGCACACAAGGAAACCAAGGCCCCAAGTAGTGAACAAAGGTTAGCCCACAAGTTAATTCAAAAGATTATTTAGAATGAGTTGGTCAATTGAGATGATGCCACTTATGAATAATTTGGTGTATGATATGATTGAAATTATTTGGGGTACACATCTTGATTTATTAGACAACTTATTGACCCACAAAACTACTACTACACTGTCCTTTTCCATGTGGCGGCATTTTGATCATAGTTTTTTTTTTTCAATATCAAGAGAAATTCGAATTTTTATGTGTGTTTTAATTTTTGAAAAAAGGTAAAAATATCTCTAACATGTACTTTTAAAATTGTCCTTCCATTTACTAGACCTAAATTATTCTTGACGTCAATTTTCATGTTAAAAGTGCTCTTTCTTTTTTTACGTGTAAGTGTAAAATAAAATACCAAAAATTTTAACAATTTTAAATATAAGAAATTGAATTGTTTTTAAAATAATTAAAAGAATATCACATAAAGTAAAATAAAATAAAGTAAGTATTGTTTTTATATTGGTTTTGCAATCTCCATTCGCCGAGTCAAGCATCCAATCAATATTGATAGCTACTTATTTCTAACCCCAATTTTTTTTCTTAACAAAGAAATAGTAACACTCAAAATTATACTTTAGTCATAATTTAGTCTGATATTTGACTTTAGAATTATTAAGTGATTGCACCTTCTTCTTGTTATTATTGTTCCTTATATATATGTTTTGCACTAGTTGTCATGTTTATCTTTACTATTATTTCTTCTTTTAATTATTGTTTTAATTTATTTGAGCTTAAGGTCTTTGGAAAACAATCTTTTTACCTCAGAAAAATAATGGCAAGACTTGCGTATTTTCTGACCTCCTCAAACTTCATTTTATGGAATTTCATTTTTGTTGTTTATCATGTATTTCTAAGATACTTAGAACAAAAACTTTGAAGAACTTGATAAGAAACAACAAAGTTTAAAGAGTTTTCAAAACAAGAAACTTAAAACCAGTAGAGAAAATTGAATCAGAAACAGATAAGAAACAATATACAAAATATTCTTCTCAAAGAAGAAAATCGAGCCCACTGAATGCATAGTGTCCCCCTTAAGGAGATTATTCTCCTCAAATACCCGAGGTTAATGGAATGTATCCTCTCAGGATAGAACGATCTTATTCACCGGTGTATCGATACCTATACCCACGACGTCTGCCAGCCACTCAACGGCAATAAAGTACACTTCGAATACTAGATTTAGTAGTAGAAGAAGAAGTCTAGAAAATTGGTTATTATAAAATGAGAGGAAATCCCTCTATTTAGAGACAACAAAGGGTAGTGTGAACAGATGTTTATTGTGTCTTATCGGAAAGATCACAACTCTTTGAAAAGTTACAACCCTTCGTAAAGGTCACAACCTTTCATAAAAGTCACAACTCTTCATAAAAGTCGCAACTCTTCATTTTCCATTCACATCTTTTGAAACCCAACACATTTTCCATCGACTATGTTGTTGCTGTTGAAGACTTCAGATTTAAATAATTCATAACGATGTGGCACTTATATTTTAAGAAAATAATATTAAATGTCTGATTTGTTAGTTGGATAATTGCACTTCTATTTTCTTTCTTTTAAATTTAAGTACTTGAGTGTTAGGGACAGCAAAATTAAAATTTAAAAAAAAATAAAAGCTTGAGTTGAACATGTTTGTGTCTTCAACTCCGAATATTAAAATTATCATGATAATTATGATTTTTTTATTTTTCAATTTTAGAATTTCAAAATGGGACCAAGCTTGCTTGTTAATTAATTTAGCACTACAAAACCCGTTTTTTCCACCTTTTCTTTCATTTCCTCAAAATTATATTATTGTACTCGTTTTCTTCCTCTTTTGTCTAATCCAAAAATGTAAATTAATTTTTTCATATTTCTTTAAACTATGAATGAAAAACTGTGGTTGATTTTTTGTTTTTTCTCGAAATCAATGAATGTTTGTCAAGTTGTCCATACACATATATAATAAATCAAAGACGTACCTATTTTTTCACCTAATTGTCTTTCATTTAAAAAACGTTTCAATTATCTAAATTTTTACTTTGTATAGAAGATTTACTATAACAAATAAAAATGTGTGGTACTAATATTATATGAATAAAAGTCTTTAGCGATTCTCGATATAATGATATTAACTTAACTGATCCTAAATAAATTTTAAAAAAAATGTATTGCCACTAAATATCTCTTTTGATGTTGTGATTGATTCTCCGTCTTGTAATTTCCTCTTCTATCCACAATTCTTAAAAATAAATAAGTAAATAAAAAAATTAATAATTCAATTGTATTCAATCTACATGGAGGGCTTCATTTGGTTCATCCAATGAATTTCACATTTTAATTGGCAAAACAATTGATTATTAGCAATTTAGCGTAAAACTTAATCACCGACAAAAATAAAATTACTAATTTTCTTATAGGATTCCATTAGTTTTTTTAAAATATATATATGGATCTTATATTATTATAAGTACAGATCTTACCAATATTGACCTAGTCAATATGTAATTATTACCGACATACTATTTATATTAGATAAATAAATATTTGTACCAACTAGTCAGAAATCTTCTATTCTCTTTTGTTTGCTCTTTTTTCTCTATCGGATTATATGTCACATTCGTCTTCGTTTTAATTTATTTGATCTATTTTAATTTGATCGAATTATATATCATTTTCATTTTTGTTTTAGTTTATTTGATCTATTTTGATTTGATGTAAAGTTAATATATAAAGATATATTTAAAATTTGTGATTATATATTAAAAATATGTTTATTATATTAAAATACTCATTTTTCTTATAATATTAATATGTCATATAAAAGACTGAATTTAAAGAATTATTAAAAAAGAAAAAGAGGACTTTTTGTTTAATGGATTAAAAGAAAATAGGTCAAATGAAAATTTTTAATTAAAAAGCGGTTAAAAAAAGAAGGAAAATGTCTTTTTGTTGAAACGGACTATATTCTATTATTCTTTATGGTAATTTTTTTAAGAAAATATAGTGCCTAAAACACATTGCATCCACATAGCTATATTCTCAATTTACATTTACATAATCTTTTTTTTTCTTCATAACAGCATTTATATACTTATACACAACATTATACAATATTATGTATTTATAGTAAGTAATAACATAGTAATCTTATATAAAATATATGATAGTATATGTGTGTTGTTATCTACAAATTTTAACCACAAAATTTTATTTGAATTGATCAAATCTTTATTAAATAATGTCGAATTACAACCATAACTTCAAAATAACGTCCCTGACAGACCTCAATCATCAATTTATCAAAAATTTCGACAAACCACAATATCCATTTGAGAGTTTTCAAGCTTTTAAAATTTCCAACAATAAAGTTTTTGATTTTTCACTTCAATTCTCATAATATTTTCTTTATTTGCCTAGTAAAGAGAGGAAGAGACGAACTAAATAGTTGATTAAATCCAATAATTATAAAATTCCGAGGAACACGGAATTAACATTACTTAAATCTAAAGATAGAATAGCCTATACTCAATAATTTAAGTAACTTTAATTTAATATAAATAAAATATAATTAATCTATTTGACCTACCCCGCACAAAAACTTCAGCATTTTCATGAAACCATTGAAAATTTATTGTACAATATACTAGTTCTATATTTAATGATAGTGTCAACAATAGTTTTCTATATGTGAAATTATACGGAATTTGTTATTATTATAAATTGTTATCAATAATATTTACGCAAACAGACTAATTATAAGGTAATTAAAAGTTATATTTTATGATATTAGTATTAATGAATAATATGATAAAATTGGTGACTACTTAAAATAAATTGAATTACGCTATTAAAAAATAAGAAAAGGACAAAAAGAAAAAGAAAAAAGAGTCCAAATCAAAGATAACGAAATGTTATTAATTAATTGTTGTAACATGTCCCCTTTTCCACATTTTTCTACCGTTAAACACGGAATTAACAATTTATGAATTATAGTCAAAAATCAGTCTCTATACACTCACAAAAAAAGGGAAAGTAAATAAAATAATATACTCTATTAAAAAAGCATCATTTGACTAGTAATCCTTTTCAATTAGATTTGTGTCACGTAGGATAGTATTATTTTTTTGTGGTAGGTAAAAGCGTTGAAGATGCCATGCAAGACAATCAAAAAACATTGAGAGGTCAAAATAAATATTAAATGCATGTGGGGTTTGTGATAAATTAGAAAGCAAGATCGTTTTCTCTTCTTTTTTATTGTCTGGTCTCTGATATCCATATTGAAGCATGATTAAATTTGGATTCACGTTGAGAAGTCTTATATTGAGGGGTAAAATGCTCCCTAACAAAGGGAATGCCGTACTCATAAGATTTCGAATTTGAAATCTCTAGTTAAGGAGGAAGAAGTACTAATCATATAGCAAGCAAGATCTTTTTCTTTGTTACTTTACCCCCTTTTGATTTATAAAATTTGTTTTCATTTACCTACTAAAGCTTTTTTATTCCTTTTATAATCACTTAATAGTTGTTTGATTGCTTGCTTTTGGAAACTTTAAAGTGAGATTTGTTGATACATTTTAAAAAAATTAATTATACCTTAATTTTCCTTCTTTTTTTACTAGTGAGAATTCAATTCTGAATTACTAAATATCGTCAGAGAAAATGGATACACACTTACTCATACTTTGTGTTTACATTATTTAATGAATAAACGATACATCTTTTCACATACCCTCTAATTATTAAATCATAGTTAATTAATATATATTTTTACCTTAATTTGTGATTTATCTTGGTAATTGATATAGTTTGAAGTAAATAGTAGGTGCCAGTAAATAATTGCCGAGAAAACGCTCATGCTTTATGGGAATATGAAAAGAACAAAGAAAAAAATTATCAAAAAAAAACAATTTAGTGCACTAAGCTTTTTATTACGGAACGAAATTTGGAGAAAGGTCCGACCACTTTATAAATTAGATCTAATAGTGTTAGCTGTCAGTGCATTATTCGTCCTATACGGAGAAGTCAAGGAATTGTTAGGTTTGACTTTGGGCTGATTTCTTTCATAAACATGAATTTTATTTTTGTTAATCTAATTTAGCTTTAAAAATTAATTAAACTAACTTTCGAGAATCAAAATACGTCTCAATAATTTATGTATAATATTAATATACAAGCTAAGGAAAAGATAACGGTATACAAGTTAGGGTGATTGTACGTGCTGAACATATTGATCTGAGATTCAACAACTAACTAAAATATTCTGTAAAGGATGAAATTATAAAATAATTAGAAAATCAATAAATAGTGTATTGCAAATTAAAATTTTCCTCTTTCTTCTTTTCTTTGTATGATATGGTTTTACTTTTATCTAATAGAGTTAAATCCATTATATTATATGGAAAGTGTACACCAATCATATCAATCAATCAATCAATCAAAAAAAAAAATCAAAAAAATAAATAAATATATATATATACTAAATGTTAGATATATTGATGTGGCCCCTCTCATACCAAAAAACCTATTTATTTATTTTCTCTTCTTTTTTTGAATATTTTTATATACTATTTTTGTCAAATAATTATTTTCTCCATCTAATTAAACACCAAATGGCTAATGGTAACAGTCATTACATTAATTCTCCTCTCCCAATTAACAACCCTTGCCTTCTTCATTGTAACAGCCAATTATTGACACATCCATTGGCTTTCCCCAAAACCCAACGGTTTACCCTTTCGTCTTCCACAAACAATAATTATTATATTAAATAGTAGGGTAAATGGCTAAAAAATTTGGTCAAAATTTAAAAAGTTTATGATATTTTTTTTATTTTAAAATAAACTGATCTTTTTTTATTTTTAATTAAAAGGTATTAAAGTTAAAAGGGTAAAAATATTTTTTTAAAAGTAAATAACATAGGTAAAATATCATTTTGGCCAAATTCTGACCAAATTTTCTGGCCAAAAGAATTTTTCCTAAATAGTAATATTAAATTATCCGTTTTTTATGAAGAGTAGTATTTAATTGTTTGTATACATTTTGGAAATCAGAAATCTGTAGCTATTCAGAATTGAAATCATAAAAATATTCTACAGATTGCTAAGATAATTAAAAAAGGGAAAAGGGTCTCATATACCCCTCAACTTTGTCATTTAGAGCTGATATACCCCTCGTTATGAAAGTGGCTCATATATACCCCTACTTATATACAAATGGCTCACATATACCCTTTTCCTCTAACGGAAATGAAAAAAAAATATTTCAGGTTAAATTTTTATTTTATTTTTAAAAAAATAATATAATCCCATATGAGTATATTTAATCCTCCTCAAACATATATATATTTTTTAACTTTTTTTTGTTTCAATGACTAATTTAGATTTATTATTTTGATAGACAAATTTATTTATGTTTCACTAATATTCTTGTAAAACTTACTATAGATGACCAAATTTCTTTCTTCAAATACAAAAATTAAATTACAATATAGACAAAAAAAAATAGTTTTAAATTATAATAT
>NW_006239340.1:232294-267491 GCF_000226075.1 Solanum tuberosum | reverse complement strand
AAGAAACTAAAATAATGAAAATCAAAGAAGTCAAAAAATAATTTATGTATGAAAAAGATTAAAATATACCTTGAACTTTGCTAGAAGAATCATATATACCCCTAAATAATTTTTAAGAAAATTAAAAGTCAAAAATATAAATTTAAAACTAACTTTTTCACTTCCGTTAAATGAAGGGTATATGTGAGCTCATTTTGTAACGGTAGGGGTATATGTGAGCCGTTTGTATAACGGTAAGGGTATATATGAGCCACTTTCATTACGAGGGGCATATCAGCTCCAAATGACAAAGTTGAGGGGTATATCAGGCCCTTTTCCCATTAAAAAATTTATTGTGCAATTCGATCTCCAATCGTCTTTTTTGGATCTTTGAAAATGAAGAATATTTCATCTAAAAAAGATGTGAGCAGAGTGGATCAAACAACAATATTTTTTCAAAGTTTGATTTTTCAGACTATTTCATCTTTTTTTGAATATCTGAAAATTAAGGTCATAACGAATTAATAGAAGGAGGAGTCAAGAGAAAGTATCAAGGCCATTCCTCTATTTTGTCTATAGAAATTCATATTTACTTTCATGAAGATTCACATACACAATTATCAATTCTCTTCTTCATCATATTTGTTTGTGAATTAACTAACATATAATAAAAAAGAAGTACATGGAGGTAATATATATTTCATTCTCAAGTCTTTCTTTTTATTTTTATGTACTTGGACATGCTTTCTTAATATTTTATTTATGTTTGTATTATCATTCATCAAGCAAGTATGATTACTTGTATTTCTTAACAATGTGTTGTCTGTATGCAATTGTTCTTTTTAATAGTCAATTTTTCAGATATAATATAGTTTGATTATAAATTTGTTAGCCTTTAAGAAATGACTATTATTTAATATTGTTAGTACTATTTAAAAATAATATAACATATAGTTTAAATTTCTTTCTTTCTTTCTTTTGATATATGTATTAATATTGGTAAATAATATTTTATTTATTCATTTTTTATTCAATTGGTTGCATATGATGAAGAGTTTGACATATAGAGCAAAATATGGTGGCAGATCGATCTACTTGCAAAAGAATATGGTTGAAGGAAAAAATGAACTATAATTAGAGATTGTTTTTGCTAGATTTGTTTTACTTTGACTTGTATTAGTAACCTAGTTACTTTTGCTAGAATTATTTTAATTTTGGTTTGTATAAATAATTTAGCTAAATGTATTTTCAATGCTAATCATTTGATCCTTTACTATTCTACTTTTTCTTTGTTATGAAGCACAATTAATATAATTATCCCTATCAACAACAACAAAAAAATTATGATAATTAGGAGTTTCATTTTTATTATATCTGAAAAGTAATTGAAAAATAAACTATTAGTTTCATGATGCCATTTTTTTTTTGTGTATGTAACAATCTGATTTCATCACTTTTCTTTTTTGTTTGAAATGTATTTATAATTTTTATGCAGTCACCGATTATTATATTTTTTGTTCATTTTTTGTATCTTCACCCCTTATTTTCATTTATTTATTTTACAAATAAAATCAATGCATAATTATTAATACATTTAATATTTAATAAACTTATAAATTTGAATTACTTATAACTCATGTCTCTTCATCTTACTTGTAACTTCTAATATTAAAATATTATTCATAACTTTTGTATGTTTCATTTTTCATAGAAATATTTAATTAATGTTTAAAAAAATATAATAAACAAATGTAATAATAAAGACATTTAAAAAAAAAAGAAGATCAAGTTGGGTGGGTCGTGATACAACCCATTTTTAGCTTGTTTAAGCTCAAGTAACTTTTGGGTCAATTTTAGCCCAACTCATTTAATAATTTTCAGTCATTTTGACCTGTCCAGTTACAGTTCATCCGCTCATTTAATACCCTAGATATTTAGAACTCAATAATTTTGATCGGACTCTCTCTATATAAACGTTATTAGAATCCAATAAATAAAAAGAATTATGGTTCAAAACTAATATTCTAACAATTCTGTTTCTTTCGTTATTTTTTCTGTCATTTGATTTATTAGAATCGATTTTAATAAAGTTATATTGTAAAAAAACATTCTCCCTACTCCATATATAACAAAGTGATATGCAAAACAGAAGCATGGATTATATAAATGAAATTAACGTAAGAAAATTGTCCAAAAAAATAAAAATAATAATAACAATATATATATATATATATATATATACTAATATATAATATACATAAAATATATTCTTTTTATACAATAGAATGTACATTTAAATTTATATTTAGATAGCAAATGTAATTATTTTTAGCTGGCCGGCCAAGAGGTTACTTAGAATTACAAGGTGAAGATTTTAAACTATTAATCCAATCTACAATAATATAATCAAACTAACTAAAGTTTTTCGATTTCATTTTCTTTATGTTATGGTGTTTACCATACATATAATTTGATCAAAGTCATTATGATAGAGTAATATATAACCTTGTCAAGTTATTGTACTCTATGCTTCTGTTGTTGCAAATTGTTCTAAGCATTTAATTGCTTTTATATTCGTCCAAATATGCGCTAATTAAGCTGTTTTGTAAAGAGAAAATGGCATAAATGTACCAATGAAAATAAAATTAGCAGAACATGACATTTTGTTGTTATTAGCAAACCCAACCTAGTTTGACAAAAAAATGTTAATTTGTAACCTACAATAAAACAACAATCCTAAATAATTTTTGAATAGTGAAATGTGAATCATTCACTTTTATAAATATTTTTGTCACTGTCGTGAGTTTGCTAAAAAATTCAAATCCAATTTTTAATAATTCATGCAAGTAGAGATGTGAATGATAAAAGTGTACTCAAAGGGCTCGTATTATATCATCGTTCGCCTCATTAAAAACAATTGATGTTTAATTCGATTTTTAAATGTATAATTATGGTTTATTTTGATTGTGTGACATCAATTTTGAAGGTGTTTGAAGATAATTTGAGGTAAATTTGAGCTGATCTTTGTATTTAAAATTCGAGACGGAAGATATATCTCCTAATGTATATTTATATATATTCTTATATATCAATGTGTATCCTCTTTATATGCTTGTATATCATGTATATCGTGTATATTCACATGTGTTATATAGATTATATACAACGTGAATATTCCAATAACATTCTTTGAGTATGATTTTTTAGTGTAAACCAGTTCAAAACTGATTTTTCAAATGCCAAAAATTATTTTAGCTAAAAGTCTATAATATTACGCACAACTATCAATTTTCTAACTATATATATATATATATGAACCAGTTGCTTTTTAAAACATGAACAAATGAATCTTGAATAAATTTTTTTGCGAGATAAAATTCTTAAAACAAATTATACAATATAGTCAATGATAGATAGGCAAGAGAAAAATTGAAGGAAATAGCTTGTTTATCAATCATATTATAGTTCATCAATGATAGTTTTTTGTTTTTCTTAAAATATAGAGATAATTTTTTTATTGAAAAAGTTACGAATATATATAGTGTGTGTGTATATATATACAACTTATACTATAAATATACACTTATATACATTGATTTTGTATATGTATATTTGGTATAAAGTGTCACTACTTATATATTTTGACAGATTTTGTAAACTAGTTGATCGGAGTGTATAATTGTCCCATTTCATAATATTTTGGCTCTCACTCCTATAATTTGTACCATAGCAGAAAGTCATAATTTTTTTTTGAAATGATATTTTGTTCATCCGCAATTGAAAATTGATTTTTAATTATTATGCAAAGAAATAAGAAGATTAGAGCTTAAACTACTAGTAAAATGAAGTTCATTAAAGACCGTATACATTAAAGGTGCCTATGCATCAAATAAAAGAGTCTAATCTAAAAAATTATATGTATTCAAGTGTGATAAATATAGCAAGCTAGAGGAAAATCAAGAATTGTGTGTAATTTTAGTTACCATAAATAATGTAGACTAGAGTCAAATCTAAGAATTCTATAAATATCGATAGAACAAATATAATTGACTGGAGGCATATATAGAAATTATATGAATTTAGATACGATAAATATAGTTGACTGGAGGCCTATATAGAATTTCATTGTATCAAATCCATCATATAAGGCATATATAGAATTTAATTGTATCAATTCCATCATATAGGCATGAAAGAGAATCCAAATGCTCATATTTTTAAAGTTGATTTATCAATATTTCAAATGCTAAAACACGTGGTCGCTGAAAGTATATAATATTCATATATTACTATCAAATTTTTTGTTCGTTTTAGACTGTAGAGTGACAATTTTTTTGCTATATTAATTTCATGTATAAAGAAATTTTTTACTGAAAAAGTTGTTAATATATATTGTTCAGTCAATTATCATACATTATCATAACTTATAGACTTGATACACATATTATAAAGGCCTAAGTCATCTACAGCCCCTTAAAATTGTCTGCATATTTCACATAGACACCTCAACTATGACTATTACCTATTGAACACCTAAATAGTTCAAAAAATATACCTATTAAACACAAAATGTTGATATGGCAAAAAAATGTTTTTCACTTCAGCTGAGCGCGTGAAAAAACCTTAAATATTATTTTATTTTTATTTTTTCAAAAAAAACTTAATACTTTTTGCCAATTGGCATTTAAATAGTTTAATTATTTTAAAAAAAGAGTAATACTAATTCTTAAAACAAAAACAAAAAAAAACAAAAAAAAAAAAGCCCCCACCCCACCCCTTTCAAGTCGTCTTCTTCACCAAAGAAGACATGCACACTGTTGTTGTTTTTTCTTTTCTATTCTATCTCTTTTCAATATTTATTAAAAACAATAAAAATTGAATCGACTAATTGAATTTGAAGGGAAAAAAGAAGAGAGAACATCACGCTAAAAAAAATTAGCCGATTGACGTCCATCTTGGTCACCTTCAAACAAATATTACCATTCAAATTAAAATGTAAACCCATTAATGTAATAAAAAATAATATCAGATTGATTCAATAAAAATAGTTTAGGTTCTCTCGATTTCTCTTTGCTATCGATTTCAAGACGATTGAAAGACTCTCTTTCTTCATCACTCTTGTATCAGTCTCTTTGAATATCTTTTTCTCTCACGTATTAGGAATAAAAAATAATTATAAAAGCAATTAACAAAGATATTGAATTTTGTCGTTTGAGAAAAAAAATCTTGTTATGAAGAAGATGAAGAAGAAAAGGGGCTAGGTAGGGTTGGGCTTCTCATTTATTTTTTTAAAAAAATTAGATGGAAATATTTATTTGAAATAATTTTCATTCTTTTTAACATAAAATTCTTTTTTTCTATAATTGTTGGACCCTACGCCACATGTTATCTTTTAATTAGTCATTTTGCCACATCACAGCAAGTGGATTACACACTTTATTTTTTTTACTTATTATCGGAAAATGTCTAATAGGAACAAGTTTTGAATAGATAAAAGTGTTCAATAGGTACTAGCTTTAATTGAGGTGTCTAAGTGAATTATGTGGACAACTTTAAAGGGCCGCAGATGACTTAAGCCTATTATAAACTAGTTGATCAAAATATTAGGACCATGATTATTGTGTTTCCAAACATGAATTGTTTGGTTCTCATTCAGTCATTCCTATCTATCATACCATAAAATAAAGTCATTATTTTTTTTCTAGAAATTTTATTTTTCTAATATACTCATATGATTACTATAGATATTTAGTTGGTGAAACTATAGATATACTTCACTATCATATATACTCTTATCAACTATACTTTAAAAATGTCACGTATCATATCACTAATTAAAAAATTTCTATCATATATTGAGAAATATACACTTAGATATATGTATTTTTACTACCAGATACACTAAAATAGAAAGTGCGAGATTGGGAGGAGGCAAACAATATTTTTTTATGTATCGCATATACATGTGAATCCCACTAAATACACTCTATATACATGTATCTGGTGTGATTCACATGTATATGAGATACCACATACATATGAGAGTGGCGAGTGAGATGGAATGATGCAAGGGAGGCGAGCGAGATTTGTTATTTATCCCGAATACATATGAATCCACTTGAATACAATGTATCTAGAACAAAATTGACCCCATGTTTCCTGAAATACATGTATATGGACGCACAAAAATATGATAAAATACGTAATATTGTAAACTAGAGTGTATCTAAGTAATTAGTTCATAAACTAGTGAAATTTAAGTAAGTTTCTCAATTTAGTTCAACACAACCGTTATGTTATTACTAAAATTTAGTTTGACTTTATATATTCTCTATTCAATTCATTAAGTAAGTAAATCTTGAGAAACCAATCCACATGGAAAGTTAATTAAATTTTGAGCATTATAAATAAGATCTGTATGTTATACTCTATTGTAAGTTCTTCTGAGTATTCGTCTGTGAAGTCATCGCTCTTTGATTTTCTCTCTTATTTTTTGATTCAACAATGTAAGTTTGTTTCATTTTTATTTTTAAAATTTAATTTAGAGATTTATAAAGCTACTATCAATTCTCAATCCAAACACTTTTATCATCAGTCGCCACCCAAATATTAAAAAATTATTGCACAACCTCTTTTACAAATCCTGACCACTATTAACAACTTTTAAAAAAAAATCTGAGTGATTATTTAGGTCTCAATCCAATGATAATTCAAAAAATCATTCAAACTTTGCAATCATGTCGAACAGGTATTAATTATTTATTTTTTACATAAGTAAGCTTGATTACATGACTAGATTTTGTTTTATCAAAATAATTCTTGCAGAAAATTGTGTTTCTAATGTATAAATATTTTAAATTTATTGGAGATTTTATTTGCATTTACGTATACAAGAAAAAGTTGTGCAAATACATTTTTGTGATATCATAACTTTTTTTCTTTGTTTATTTAAGATATATGTCGGACTAGATTTTTAAAACTTACCCTATCTAAAAGTGTAAGAGATATTAAATACTTTTTTTTTTTTACTTTAGATTTTTTAAACGTACTTTTAAAGTCTAAAACGTGAATGTCATCAAGTGCTCTGTTCATACATTTTTTAATTTATTTTATGGGCTATTCATATGTTTTTCTATTTATACTTTTTGAAAAATTTATCCGGCAAACTATTGTGTGAACATCATGAAATACATCTCAATTTATTTTTATTTTACATATATATATTTTAGGAGCGTGCGTGATGAAGTTATTGACCTTGAAGCTGTTCCAGATTCATATGTACCTCCGGAGGTATGTTTCTTTGATGACCTTTTTTTTTTTTAAATTTTACTATTTTATTTATTTATTATGTTAATTTATGTCCTTTTTTTTAATTTTATTACTCATTTTTTGTATAGGAAAATAGTGCTAACCCCATTGGGCATTTTGTTCCTCCAATACAGGAAATTTCACAATTGAATGATTTCATGATTTTTTTTAAAAATATTTTCTTATTATTGTAATTATTATTATTATTATTATATTTCCTTATTTGAATTTTTAATGAATTATTAATATTTCTTTTACTATGAAATATTACTTAAAGCCTATTTTCTAATGTAAATAAATACAGGCTAGATATGCACGCGATGATATGTCAAGGACACATGATGAATCTTATTTTTCAAGAGTATATCTCATTCCTAATTTATTTTTAATAATTTAATTTGTCAAAATCTTTTTTTAAGAAAAAATAATTTTATTCACTATATATAACAGTTTAGAATAATAAAACAATATGTAATTTTCAATTTTAATGAAATTACTATAGAAAGAAGCTGCTGAGAAAGAAATTAAAAGGAGGAAGAAAGAAGTTTCACGGGCGACCAGGTAACATTCTTTTTTTGTTGTTGATAAAACTAGAATATTTCTAGGAATTTAAAATTGATTTATTTGTTTTTTAACAAAAAGTTTTTTTTATTTATATATATACTAATTATGTGACAACTTAAAATATAATGAATTACAAATAAAAATAAAATCATGAGTTTATTTTGTACGATATGAAAATACAATAAATTAGTTGTGAAAATATTAATAATAATTGTTGATTTGAATGTAGCCCTCTTGGCAATGGGTTGTATGATTCAAGCTTTGCTGACAAAGGTCTGCCACTGGATCCTCACTTGCGTATGCTTAAGCAGAATCCAAGCTTTCGTAAGTCATTTTTTTCTTAATACTTTTAAATTTTTAAAATTATAAGTCAAATAAAAATGAAATAATTTCGTACGTATATTAATGTTAATTGATTTTTTAATTGTGCCAGTTAAAATTGAAAGGAAGCCTCAAGGTGGCAACAAGGGCAAAAAGGTGGTTGACTCGAGCAATTAAAGAATATTATGCTGAAGTTGGAGCTATTTTATCATAAATAAAAAATCACATGGTTCAACAAATTATGTTTTTTCCTTTCAGTCTTTTTAATTTCACAAGTAGAAAGTGTTGAACTTCTTTATTCAAGTTTAGTTTTTGTTGTTTTAATTTGTTGTTGATTTCAAGTGATCAATTTCCTTGGTAAAACTCTTTAAGTTTGAATAAAAACATCATGTTTCTTGTTTCAACATCTTTTATTATGATTTACTTTGTTTACCAATGTTTTCTTCATTGTAACTCATTTAGTTTGTTGTAGCTATTAATATTTTAGTTATTTTTTCTTCTTCTAATTTTGATTGGTTATAGAGATCAAGTAAACATGACTTTTTAATCTTGTAGTCTTAATCTAAATATATGTAAGGAATAGAGAGTGGGGAGGATTCTGGTGGAGGTGGGGTGAGGTTGATAAAAATCGGGTATGGAAGGTGATGAAAAATAAAAAACGAAAGAAGAAGACAACGATGCGGGTAGGGTGTGAAGAAGAAGAAGAGGCACGGGGTGGGGGTGAGGGGTAGGGTGGTGCTGGAAAGAAGATCTTTTGATTTATCTTTTTTATTTTATTTCTCACTAAACACACTTTATTTATTTATTTTAAATTTTTTTACCACGTCAGTTTTAGGGGTAAATGTATTCGCTTTTAAATAGTACATATGTGTAATACGTCACCATGATAGTGTAAGTGTGTAACTAACTTTCGAGACAAATTCAGACGTAACTTTAGGCCTTTTCCCTTCTTATTTTTGTATTTGAAACCAAAATAAACTCTTCTTTAATAGCTCATTTTGTTTGCTAAATAAGTGATTCTGAATAATAAAAGAAAAAAAATGTATAATTAGACATATATTCATACCATATCTACTAATTACATCTATACTTTCAAATAATTATCGATTATGCTACTATTTATTAATTAATAATTATGTAACAGATTTGAAGTCAGCTACAATGAGATACCTTACTCTTTAAAAATAACCTATAGCTAAAATAAAGCGTTGTTCACTTAATTATATCCCTAATTTACTTCTTCACTTTAAATCATATCACTTTCTTCTTAATCCTTCCCTTCCCACGTTTGTAGTTGCTTAAGATTTACATATGATGTCTCCATCTTTTGTAAAGCGATACGATTTTTTGAAATTTCTCATACCCTTATAGAAATTTTATCATTTTTCTTTGATATCCGAATAAAATTAACTAAATGAGTAGTTTAATATATCTTTTGTCTTCAAATCATAACTAAATATTCTTTAATATTTTTACTTGATTAGTTAACTTTATTTTTATGTTTTTTTGTTGTTGTTATTGTAAGGATTGTTTATAGTTCTCCAACCAAATCTCCAATGCAACAAGAGATGATTGGTTCCTTATCAGCTTAGTTAATTGGAAAACCGTCAGTATATCTTATTTTTACTGATCTGAAATTCAATTTCGTCTAACAATCTCTTTCTGATGCAAAATATATATTTCAAAATAATAGTAATTATTAAAAGTAGTGTTTATTAGTAGAAGCATATTTAGACTTCTAATTAATTTGAAATTTCTAAAATAAGATGAATAGAAAATATGCCATATAATAAAATTAAACCATAAAATATGGTGGACGATTTTACTTAGACATACTTTTATTTATTAAAATATATGTATTTTTTTCACTTTTTTTTTAAAAAAATTTCTACTTATTTATTTTTAGTTAATTTTTATCCTAAACTCACACCTCTTCATCTTTCATAACCTCTATACTTAATTAGTACTTATTAGTAATATCTATAACTTCCAACGTTATACCTTCATAATCCTCAATTACTTAGGGGCCGTTTGGTTACTGGATAAGGGCAAAGTTAATACATGAATAACTTGGTTATTCATGTATTAGTTTTATACTATGTTTGGTTTGTAAATAGAATCAAAATTATTCATGTATAAATTTTATACAATGTTTGGTTGGTGTGTCTCCAAATTGTCACGACCCCAAAATGGACGTGATGACACTCGTCTTATCCCAACAAGACAAGTCAGCCTAACACTCACCCATTACAATAAAATGCGGAAATTTCATAATTAACTCAAAAAATACCCTCAAAATCTGGTTGTCACGTGTACAAGCCTCTAAAGTATTACAATAGATGTGGAAGAAAACGTAAGTCTCAAATGATGTTGTCTCTAAAATAGAACAATATCATAAATAAGAGTAAGAAGGTCTGCTGAGATGACAAACAGCTACCTCACAAATCTCCAAGAAGCCTCGGAAAGGAAGAGAATATATCAAAAAGGTTTGGGCTAGTAACCTACAAAAAATTGTAGAAGCAAGGGGTGAGTACCAAACCATACGGTACTCAGCAAGTAAACCTCTAAACACAAGCTAAAGAGATAGAATATGGGTACTTCTTACACACCAACCGAACCTTCACAACTACAACCTGCATAATACCACCCCAATCTAACAGTTCACAGTTTACATAGCACCCAGCTCAACAACAATCACCTTAACAAATTTACATATCCTCAACAACAAACTCAATATTCATCAATCACAACTTCCACAAAAAAAGGCACTCACAATATCAACAACAATCAAGATCAAGTTCATCAAATAGAGGTAATCAAACATCAAGTACTTTCCAACCACCAATAAAACACATAATCATCAAGAATGAAGGATGTCATGGGATGCAATGCAATATGACACCATGAAAGGATATGCCTCAGAATACCAAGTACTCTCTCAACCGTATATATATGATACTTCTCATAAATACATCGAGAGTTCATGACCCATGGGGAACTCGCGAGGTCCATATACCGACATGGACGATCTCAACGCACTATCATAAATCAAATAAATTCCGCACGGACGATCTCCACGTGCCCAAATTATAATCTTAACATCTCACCATCCCCAGCACGGATGATCTCCACGTGCCCAACTTATACTCAATCTCATGTCAATGCATGTGCACAATATAATTTCAAATAAAGGGATGATGCATCTCAATCAAATATCAATATGATATGTAATCACCTCAGCTATCACCAGTATACGGGTTCAATAAAGAATACAATCACACATAATAAATCAAGTCAATAGTATATCTGCTAATGCCCATATGCTTTGGCATTCTCGAATTACAATCCGCATTCTATAGTAATAAACTTTCTCTTTATAACACCGGTACTCGTACCAATGCCAGTCACAAACAATTCTCGACACATCACACACAAACAATTAATCACATTGCCTTTTATTACCCCTTTTTCATTATTAGAATTAATCAGTGTGGACAAGTCAACCCATCACCAAATCTCATTACCTCCAAACACATATTACAAGGAAATACACGAATTCCATACACTTAACAAGGGTTTAGAAATCCACTTGCCTCAAATAGTCGAACAATCACTCCAAGACTTGAGTCTTTCCTTTCGTTGAACTTCCAACTCAAAGCAATCTCAAGCACGAAACAATTTTCTTGCGCCACCAAACTGCCTCCATGTTGAAGCCGTAGGTTAATTATTGCCAGACTCATTTCTTATTCTTTTTTACTAAATAAAATAATATGTATTAAAAAGTAGTAAACCCCTAGTAACTTATTTTAATATTTCAGACTTGGCCTATTATTATTAATAATAAATAAATTACCCGCAAATTAATTAACTATTGTTAAATGACTATTCAAAATTATCAAAAAATGACTTTTCGGGTCCGGGTCATTACACAAATGTTGTATAAAAGTTATTCATGTATTGATTTCATGTGGTGTTTGATTGCATTTTTGTAATTTTACATAGCTAATACTCACATAACTTATGAAGAAATCTATGTATAATTTTATGCAGGCTAGAAGGTGGAATAAGTTATGAGGATATTAGTTATACATGAATTAAAATAATAAAATTACATATATACCCTTAATTTGTTTACTTAATTATTTGTTTGTAAATAATAATGTATATTAATATTAATTCACAAGATTAAGAAATCATTTTTTTTAAAGGACTGGCAACCAACCCCGCGACCCCAACTGTTGCATTTTGTTATTTGTGCGCATCACACTATAGATTTCTACTAACCTCCCCCCCCCCCCACCCCCGGGGGGCCTGTTGCATTTTATTTTGGATACAAGCATTATAATTTTTTGATTTAAAAACAAAAGCGTATATTAATTTACAATAAATTAAATAATCAAAAGTAATAATATATGTATTATAATTTCTACATAACTAAATCCTACATAAATAATACCTACATAATTAATATTTGTATAATTAATACCTACATAATGAATACATGCATAACTAATACCTGCATAACCAATACCTGCATAACTAATACCTATATAACCAATACCTGCATAACTAATACCTACATAACTAATATCTACATAACTAATACATGCATAACTAATACCTACATAACTAATATTTGCATAACTCTAACCAGTAACCAAACGACCCCTTAATGTTCAAGCTTGTGACATCTGAAAATCACATCAAAATAATATTTCTATCCAAATATATTTGTTTTGAGCTTAATTGTCCTCTACTTTAATTTTGTAGTGCAAAAGCTATCGATAAAGACTACTTTATGTAAGTGTTTTTATTTCTATCAAGGAGGATACAAAATAAGATATATAAAAGATCAAAATTGATTTGGATTTTATAATATGAAAATTATAAGAGCAAGATCATTAATAAAAGTTAGCGTAAAAAACAATTCTTGAAAAGCATTAAAATGTGTTTGTAGATACACTTAGCGGCGGGAGAGAATCGAAATTATTGTGAAGTTATTTTTAAATTTTCAATAAAATATCAATCATAAAAAATATAAGAAAAATTAAGGGATAAGGGTCTGGAAAATATCCCAACTTTGGTCGAATTTGTTGTTGCGATACTAAAACTTTCATGAGGACCTATTACCTTCCTAGACTATTTAATACCGTATTTTAAACATATATATTTGCCCATGTGGACATAAAAAAATAATGCAAAAATTATAAATAGTAATGTGTCCACGTGGGCACATATATACCTTTAAAATACACTATTAAATAGTTCAGAGGGTAAAAATACGGTATTAAATAGTCTATGGAGGTAATAGGTCCTCATGAAAGTTTAGTATCGCAACAGCAAATTCAACCAAAGTTGGGGTATTTTTCAGATCCTTATCCCAAAAATTAATTAAGAGAAATCATTTTTGACATTTTGCATAAATTAGTAAAAAGTTAAAGACAAGCTAACTTGATTATGTTAAGATACGAAGCTAATTGTTTCTATTTTTTTAATATAAATTAGTAAAAAAGTTAAAGACAAGCTAACTTGATTCTTTTAAGATACGATGCTAATTGTTACTGTTTTCTTAGTGGAACTAAATAAGCAAAAATGAAAAAATGAAAAAGAAAATAAGAAAAAAGGGAGAATCGAAAAATAGTGGTGGAATTAATTCTTTTGATATATTTTTAAAAAAAATTAAAAGACTAAAAGTCCCACTTTAAATTTTTTACAAAATATCAAAGGTGACCATATTTAATTTTGAGAACTCATTCAAATGGATAATAAAGTAACAAATTCTTAATTATTATATTATAACTAACATAAAATAATAGCTACTATTCAACCCAAAAATAATAATGGATTTTAGCCAGTGCTAATTTAAGGATTTTTTTTTATTTTTTGATAAAATCAATTCATGAATCAAGTTAAATTACAAATTTAAGTGTTAAAATTTGTGATCAAATCTATTTGAATTTGAAAATTAAAAAAATTAAAACATTTTTTACACCGCGCGTAGCACGACTACATTTACTAGTTAATTAGAAACGATATTAATCGACTTGTATAATCTTAACATTTTTAGCCTAGCGGTTTAGAAAGTATTCCAGTCATGTAACGGAAATGTTTGTACTTTGTAGTTATTGTCGGTGTATATTTAAAGTATAATAAGTGTTTAATGTATATACATTGAATGTCTCATTGGACAATATCACTATTTTTCTTTTTTCTTAGAATTTCGAACTTTTTTTTACAAAAAATGATCAAAGAAATTGTAAAAAAAATCTATTTCTTTATTAATTATTAACATTTATTTCATTCCTTCAAGTTTTTCTCTCTTTTCTTTTTCTTCCGTTTTCTTTCAAATAAAAGATATGTTTTTTCTTATTATTGCTATTTATTTCATTTCCTTAAATGCCTCTCATCAATCTATTAATTTTTTTTGCTATATTCTTCTCTTTGTTTTTTCTATAAATAAAACTTTCTTAACATACTCAATATTAAAATTTCTTATATAATTATGAGGTTTAAAAAAAGAAGAAATCACATATAATAGAGAATATTAATATTGAATGAGTAATAATTTAGCTGGTATATCAAGTTTGTATATATTTAGAATTTCAATATAATCTTCTTCACTTCATTTCTTCAATCATTCAAATAAGGTGTAATGTTTTAGAAATTGTAACTAATCAATCCATGAGTTCCAACAAAAAGATTTATATTTATAATTTTATATTTTTATCTAGATTAAATTTATAAAAGAAATATTTATTTATTCACTAATAAACTTATAATCGCGCGAAGCGTGGCTATATCACTAAAGGAATAATAGAAAAATGAATATACTCAAAATGTAGGGTCTAAAAATTTACTTACTAATTAAATTTAGTTGTTCATTGTAAGTTCACATAATATCTAATAATATTGCATTTAAGAATCAAGTAATATGGATAGGCTCATTGTTCATTATCTTGAGTTTTAGTTTTTTCCTTTAATTTAGATATTCAGTTGCTCATATATACATATTTTTAGTATAATATAGTTTGAAAATTTTCTAGTAATTAATATGGAACACACGTGTCTAGGAATTAGTAAGACAAAAATCACAAGTTAAGATTTCTACTGTATGGGTTCTAGCTTATTTTGTCTTTTGAGATTAATTAAAAACAAGTGGTTATAAGCACATTTTTAATCTATACGTCTATACGAACTCTACACAAATGCTTTAAAATTATTTTGACGTAAAAAACTTGAAATAAGCCGATCCAAACACTCTCACCCATTTTAGCCCCAACTTGTACAGAAGACAGAAATAACCAATCTATTGATTCAACTCACTTAAATCAACCCAAACTACCCCATTTTCCGCACTTAATTAACTTCCATATTACAAAAATTCCAATTACACCAGAAAAAAAAAACATTTCTAGGATAACGCTTAACAAATACACAACAAAAGAAAACTTGCAAACCTTAAATCATAGCATAATCCAAGTTTTAGAAGAACATAAAACTCAAGTCTCAGAAACTAAGTTTCACTGGCTGTTGAAGCGGAAAACTCCGCTTCAAAAACCAATAGATAATGCATATAATTACTGTATGCATAGTCAGTGCCCACTGTTGAGCCAATTGTATAATTGCAGTTTCCAGTAACAGTACATAATACATAAGTAAATTCAAACGGAGCAGTACTTAAATAAATAAGAAGCGGGTGGATATTATTTATCGCTTCCCACGACCACCAAATCTCCGACCTGGAAACTTGGAGAACTGCAACCTCAAGTAGGTAGAATGGATGCCATCTTCATCCATTTTGTAACCTGACAAAATTCAACAGCAGATCAGACCACTTGTAAGATTAGTTAATAACGTAAAGTATTAGCGATATCAATTTCTTTATAAGTCGAGACAGTGGAAAATCACCTTGCAATGCCCTCAAGGCAGTAGCTGCACTCGCTGGATTAATGAAATCCACAAACCCAAGGGTAAGAGGATCTTCAGCAGGCTGCAAAATGAAGTTTTTTTTTTATCAAAACACACACATATATATATATATATATACTTACTATATATACTAATAGAAAAGGCATAAACATCAACTTACATATTTTGAGTCCCTTTTAACAAGTCTCACGTCTTTGTAGCCTATAAAAGGACGAAAAATATCTTTTTGAAGTGTAGTTAGGGAACAAGCAACAGATATATTCAAAAATTAATAATGATTCATTCAATGCCATCTCAAAGGATACGAGCTACTTCTCTTCTGGTGCTGTCTGAAGGAAGTCCCTCTATGTAGAGGGTGTTAGAAGCACCAGGAGGGAGAGTTAGTGTTTCACGAGGCCTCCGTCTTCTATCTGGTGCTAGCTCTGGCCCACGAGCCGATGGAAGGGGATCACGAACACCAAGGGCAGGTATACTACCACCACCACCTGCTCTGGCTAGCTCTGGCCCGCGAGCCAATGAACGGGGATCACGAACACCAAGGGCAGGTATACTACTACCACCACCTGCTCTGGCTAGCTCTGGCCCACGAGCCAATGAAAGGGGATCACGGAACACCAAGGGCAGGTATACTACCACCACCACCTTCTCTGGCTAGCTCTGGCCCACGAGCCAATGAACGGGGATCACGAACACCAAGGGAAGGTATACTACCACCACCACTTGCTCTGGCTACCTCTGGCCCACGAGCCGATGAAAGGGGATCACGAACACCAAGGGCAGGTATACTACTACCACCACCTGCTCTGGCTAGCTCTGGCCCACGAGCCAATGAACGGGGATCACGAACACCAAGGACAGGTATACTACCACCACCACCTGCTCTGGCTAGCTTTGGCCCACGGAAAAATGTAGGAGCATTGTCAGCTTCAGTGATTACCAAACTCTGGAGATAACGATCATATGCTGATCCGATTGGCTGTGTGTCCATTACTCGAGGTACACCACGATCATCTGCTAATCCAATTGATTGTATGTTCACTACTTGAGTTCCTATACCATCATCATTCCTTCCTAAGTAATGATGCACTTCATCAGCTGATGGCATCCCAGATTGTGGCATTTCTGGTACTGCAAAGAAATATGGTCAAAACAGATAACAAAGTGAATGCAGAATGTAACTATAACTTTAAATTGGTAAAAACTCAAGACATGTCCTTTCTAATTCTAAAAGTTAATAAAACCATGATTAATTTGGCCATAAAGCTTAAGTAATTGATTAACCTAACTTTTGAAGAGCCAAATCTTACCATTTTCAAGATAATGCTCTACAAACCTCCAAGTCTCCTGATGTTTTTGTGTTTCAATACATGCACAGAGAAACTACATAAAAGGAGATTTATTACCAAAAGACATGATAAGACAACCACTAGACACTTCGATGTTTTCAATCTATTTATCTCCAACTGGACCGGAGTAAGGTGATATATGTACCATGAATTTATGGTACTTGTAATTCTTTAAACTTGGAGTTCTGCATGTCTTTTGAGGATTTGTTAGTAGATTTGATGGTATTTTGTCTTTATATTGCAGGAAAATAGGTTTTGGCAGCGGAGATTGAAGATACAGTGTTAGCAGTTGTTTTTGGGATTCCATGAGTCAATGTATGAGTCGTAGAAACTTCTACAAACCATAAGAGGAACTCATAGAAAGGATCAACATATTTTGAAGACAAGTGTGGAGCTACGAGAGAGGACCACGAGCGGTAGGACTTTCTACAAGCTGTAGATCCAGGCCCGTAGAAGACATCAGAGAATTGAGTTCCAGTATTTGGACTAGAAGCGAGCAAACTGGACCGTACAATGGTCTACTAACCGTAGGACTAGAAAGGATCATGAGGATGTGATATGAAGACTGCTTCCACAGATGGACTCCACGACCCGTAGGAGGAGTCGTAGGAACTGTTGTCTAATCCTGTTTTTCCTTAGTTTCCCTAGTTTATTTTATTTTGGATTAGATGTTTATAAATACTTTTCCTATATTTATTTTCGAGGGTTCAGATTTTTGTGGTTGAGAATTAACTTGTGAACCACTTTTACATTTAATTCTTGAATCCTTTGGTTTATATTATATCATTGATCTTTAACGTTACTTTGCAACTTCAATTCAAGATTCTGGAATTCAACTATTCTAATTATAAGTTCATGATTTATCTTAACCAAATTAATATGAATTGTGATCATCCAAGCATGAGTAGCTAATTCCACAACTAGGATTGTGGGAACCATGAGGAACTAACAAAGTATACCTAATAACTAGTAATTATTGAATAGTATTCATGCATACATTGTTTTTCTCTTCACTTTGATTGTTCTTTAATGGATACCTGTGTTAGAACTCATCTTATTCCTACTCGTCAGACCAAGGGGGTAATGAATGGGAAAATAGATTATACAATGGAGATTAGAGGCTACCAACCCCCATCTAATATCTTGAACGGACGAAAGGATAGCTAATCTAGGGTCAAGGGTAAGGGTTAGTAAAGCATACACTCATAGACGGACTAAGTTGCGTGGTGAAATTCACTTATTTGTGGGACCAACCATTTAGGTGATATCTAACTTACCGATCTTGCTTGCTAAACACTATACAAGGTTACTACTATAAGGTTTACTGAGTTAAGGACTTGTGGGGAAAACAAATACCCTAGTTTCATCTTCTGTTGATTCTTTCAAACATAAATCCTGCTTACTTTGATACTTGTTACTTAAAATCATTCAATTAATATTTTGTCACTTAACCCCCCTCCCCCATCAAGGAAATAACTCGACTAAAAGTACAATTAACAAACAATTAAGCTAAGTCTAGACCTCATATTTCGTGGGATCGATCCTAACCTTTGTTAGGTTCTTTATTTGAACAACGAATGTTTTATACTTCTTTTGAAGGTGTTATTTGGGCGTACTAAATTTTGGCAACGATGTCGGGGAATAAAGATTTTAGATTAGACTAATTGTGTAATTGTACTATTAGTTATGTTTTCCTGATTTACATTTTTATTTTTGTTTTTGTTCATACATGTTAAGTTATAGTGTATGTCAAATATGCGGAGTCAAGGCATTCCCTTGATTTTGTTCAATCCTGAAATTCAAAAAGCTCTTCGGCTTATGAATAACACTGCTAAACATCAAAATCTAGCAGAGAACGCAACACGAGTAGGATTGGAAGAAGAAATTGAGCATAAAAATCTTCCACACGGAGAAGAGCTACCAGGAAATAACCAAAACAACCAACTGATAGCGATAAATCAACCTACAACCATATAGAGACCACAATGTGGTGTGCAGAATAACTATAGGGTTGATCATAATGTTATTGGGACGTCGGGTGTCATCGTATTACCTCCACTGCCAGTTGGATCAATGTTCGTTGTCACTAGCAGCTTAATGTAAATGCCTACATCTAAAGGATTGTTCACTAGCTTACACCTGAAGATCCATATGCCCATCTTAGCAAAATTGTAAGTGTTTGTCAAAGAAGTGTGGGTAGGCCATAGTTAGATATGGATGTTATCAGGTTGCGTGTGTTCCCATTATCACTAACTGGAGATGTAACTGTGTGACTATCTGAGCTTCCATACAACTCAATCACAACTTAGAATGAGATGCATCAGGCATTCATTGATAAGTACTTCTAGTTATCAAAGAAGTTGAGGTTGAAAGATAAAATTGACAAATTCGAGTAGACACCTGGAGAGTCGATAAGTGCTGCATGGGAACGAATTACAGGCTACGTAAAAAGTATACCTAATCACATAATAGATGATGAGTCACTTATGGAGATATTCTAAAGAACATTATATGACAATGAAAAAGCAGTGGTGGACACTATCAGGGGAGGAACATTCATGAGAAACTCATTTGAGTAAGTTGTGAAGAAACTTGAAAAGGTTGCAAAATAAAGAAAGCATGGTCTACTAGAGGTACTGAAACTTCAAGGAGTACTTTTGCAGTAAAGGCTAACCAACACTCAAACCAAGCAGCTGAGGATATGCGTCAAAAGGTGGCACAATTAAGAACGGATGTTGGCTTGGTGTTGAAACATTTAGTGCTCGGTGCAGAAAAGTTCAATGCGGTCAACTACCAAAATAGAGCACCACCAAGGGATGATTATGGATATGAAGAAGATGCTTACTATGTGCATGATCAGACGGAGGTTTCTGAACCAACACTCAAGCTTCTAATCATTATTCTTGGCGTCAAGGTTAAGGGAATCAAGGTTGAAACTATAATCGAGAGAATAATTTCAATCAATAAGGCTAATACAATCGCGACAACAACTACAATCGGGACGGAAACTACAATCGAAATAACAACTACAATCGAAATAGGTACAATGACAAAAATTGGGGTCAAGATAGAGAAGGTAATTAGGCAATGAAAGATAATAACAAGACCTAACAACAGTGGTGCATATGTTTCACCAGGGAATAGAGATGGAGGATTAGGGTTTGCAAGACTTGAAGACATGATGGCCACAATGATAAAATAAAAAAGTTTGACTCATCTAATAATAACTTCGAGGAATTATACAATGATCTATCAAGAATGAGTGACAAAGTAAAATCACATAGTACATCCATCAAGCAGATCGAACAACAGTTGGGTCAGATTTCCTCATCCCTAAATCCATAACAGAAAGATACATTTTCGAGCAATACAATTTAAAATCTAAAGAATAATAGGTATTGCCTGGCAATCACTACACACGGTATAAAACAAACTATAGATCTTCATATGCTAATAGAGGTGGAAAGTTCAAAGGAACCTAAAGATACTGAAGTTGAACATGTAGGGGAACCAAAGGATCAACTCGAGGAAGAAAAGGAAACCAACCAAAAGATAATTTACATTCCGAGACCTCATTCCCCTTTCCTCAAAGATTAGTCAAGAAAACTGAGGAAGGTAAATATCACAAGTTCATCTCGATGCTGAAGAAACTCTCAGTCAACGTCCCTCTAATTGAAGCTCTAGAACAAATGTTGGGCTATGCAAAGTTCATAAAGAATCTAGTAACTAAGAAGAGGGTTGGTAGTTTTTAAGGGGATGATGAGTTGCTACACTATAGTGCCATAGCCTTCAGATCATTCGTGTAGAAGAAAGAGGTTCCGGGACCTTTCATAATTCCATGTACAATTGGCGCATTACATTTTGCTATAGCTCTATGTGATTTTGATGCTAGCATAAACTTGATGCTTTTATCAGTGTTCAGAAAGTTGGGTTTATGATCCCCCAAACTGGTTGGAATGCGGTTATTTTTGGTGGATCTCACTATAAAGAAATCAATTGGTCTCCTTCACGATGTTCTAGTTAAGGTTAAAGATTTCATATTCCCCGTAAACTTTGTGATTTTGGACTACGGGGTTGATTTTAAAGTACCCGTTATCTTGGGGAGACCATTCTTTGTAAATGGGTGTGCTCTAGTTGATATAGAGAAAGGACAGATTAAGTTCAGGTTGAATATTGAAGAGGTAACTTTCAACATTTGTTAGTCGATAAAGCATCAAAGTGATCTCAAAGTGGTTTCCGTCATAAATTTGACTATTGAAAAGCAATTTAAAGTGCCAATTGAATAAACACTAGGCGTCGAGGCGCTAGTGGCAGTGATTATGAATTTCGATAGAGAACACATTGAGGAGTATGACCAAATGGTAAATACACTTGATGGGTTGGGGAAGTTTAGTTATGTACCAAAGAAACTAAATTTGAATATGATGAATAGAGAGACACCGCCTACAAAATCATCCATTAATGAACCTCTGAAGTTGGAACTAAATAATACTTTAGGTATATGTTTCTGGGTCAAAATAATACTTTATCAATCATCATTACTGCAGATTTAACCGAATGGGAAGTAGAGGCATTGACAAGAGGGTAATTGGATGGACTATTACTGATATCATAGGCATTCCACCGGGCATATGTTCTCATACAGTTCAACTCATGCCTGATTGTAAATCAAGCATTCAGAACCAAAGGAGACTAAATCCACCTATGTAAGAAGTCGTCAAGAGGAAAATTATTAAGTGGTTAGATGTTGGAGTGGTTTATCCAATTGCTGACAGTAAATAAGTAAGCCATTTTTCAATGTGTGCTTAAGAAAGGAGGAATCATTGTGGTTCCAAACGCAAAAAAATGAATCCATTCCTCAGTCAGTGGTTGAAAAATATGCATGGACTATTACAAGTTGAATGCATGGACAGAGAAAGATCGTTTCATTCATGGATCAAATGTTAGATCGTCTTGCTGGTAAAAGGATGGTACTATTTTTTACTCTTTTAGATAGGTATTCAAACTACAATCAGATTTCTATAGCCTCTGAAGATCAAGAGAAGACCACATTTACTTTCCATATAGGATGTTTGCTTTCAAGAGGATGTCATTCGAGTTGTGTAATGCACCGATGACTTTTCAACATTGCATGATGTCCAACTTCTTAGACATGGTGGAAGACATAATTGAAATTTTCATGGATGATTTTTTTGCTGTAGGAGACTCGTTTGATGATTGTTTGGCACATCTAGGTAATGTAGTAAAAGATATGAAGAATGCAATCTTGTGTTAAATTAGGAAAAGTGTCACTTCATGGTGAAAGAAAGAATAATTATTGGCCATCGGATCACCAACAAAGGCATTGAAATTGATCGAGCTAAAATCAAGATGATTGAAAATTTTCCCCCACATATCTCTGTGAAGGGTGTTAGATGCTTCTGGGATATACTAACTTTTATCATAGATTTATCAAAGATTTCTCTAAGATCGCTCACTCATTATGCAAGTTGCTTGAGAAGGGGATGAAGTTTATTTCCGATGAGGCATGTCTTAAGGCGTTTGAGGAATTGAAAGAGAAGCTAATTTTTGTACCTATCATCATTTCATTGGATTGGGGACAATCGTTCGAAGTTATGTGCGATGAGAGTAGAGAGGCGTTTGGCGTAGTGTTAAGGCAAAGACGTGAGAAGATTATTCATCCCATATATTATGCACGCAAATCTCTGAATGTTGCTCAAAGAAACTACACAGTGACTAAACAAAAATTACTTGTTGTAGTTTTCACGTTTGAGAAGTTTACATTTTATTTGTTTGGCACCAAAATCATTGTTCACACTGATCATGAAGCATTGAGGTATTTTATAGCAAAGAAGGATTCTAAGCTAAGATTGATTCGTCAGGTACTATTATTGCAGGAATTTAAGTTGGTGTCAAGGCATTCCCCTGACGTCGTTCAATCTTGAAATTCAAAGAGCTCTTCGTCTTATGAATAACACCGGTGACCATCAAAATCTAGCAGAGAATGTATAATGATCCAAAATGGAACAAGAGATTGAGCATCAACATCTTCCACACAGAGAAAAGGTACTATGAAATAACCAAAACAACCGATCGATAGTGATAAATCAACCTCCAACTAGATAGAGACCACAAGGTGGTGTGCGAAACAACTACAAGGTCGATCACAATATTATTGGGATGTCGGGTGTCATTGTGTTGCCTACACTGTCAGTTGGAATAAAGTTTGTTGTCACTAGTGATGAGTCAACAAATTGGACTCATTTAGGGCTTTATTTTAATAGAAATAGTGTCCTCAAATGCCTTATTTTGTCTCAATATCTGATGAAAACTCTTAAGTTTCAGTTATTTGAAGTTTGGTGGAAGCATGGACACTTAGGCACAAAAAGGAACAAAAAGGACTGAAAAGAACGAAGAAGCTGAAGCCTGGGCATTGTCAAGCAGACTTGGCGATTCGTCGAAGGGACGCACTCCGCCTTTTGTTCCAATACGCGAAGCCCTGAAGAAGCAGGATAAAAAAGGCGATGAAAGGAGCAGTCGGCGTTTCGTCGAATAGATCCGCGAAGCAGTACTATGTCGCCCAACGACACAGAGCACGACAATGTTGAAGGCTAGTGCAAGACGGCGATGAACTACACCAAAAGGTGAATCTATCGGCGATTCCGAATAACCTTGCTGAATGATTCGCCAGCACTATTTTCTGAAGTCTATAAATACTGAACTTTTTATTAATTTTAGAGAGTCGAACATTAATTATAATTTTCACAATAGAATAGTACTTTTTGGTATTTTTCTCTCAAGCTTGGAGAGGGTTTTGGGAACTTAAAGAAAGGAGTTCATCTTCCCCAAGTTGGAAGTGGGTCTTCCTTATTCTTCTTCCTTTGCTTAAATCAAGGTTTAATTTCTTATACCCATTTGATTTTACTATCATTTTAGGTGTATTTTTTTATTTCTTGATATGTGGCTAAAAACCCCCATTCTTGGGGTGTGATTTAGCAAATATGTGTTGATTATTGTTGTTGGGTCTTGCTTGCTGATAGGTTAAATGTATTTTAATGGTGATTTCACCTAGTGGTTGTGATTTAATTTAATGGGTTTGTAGTTGCAAATACAAAACCGTCCATGTGTTTTCGGCTTGCCCCGAGAGGGAGGTCGCGAAACCAAGACCACTAGACTGATGGCCTAAGGAGTGGGTAGACATGAGGTTCAGCCTGAGAGGGTGAGCCCTAGTTGCATATCCTAACACTCAGCTCGAGATATTAAATAGGGTAAGGCGTAGGCTGGTCTTCATGCGGCAAATGGGTGTCCGAAAGGAACGCATTTGAAACAGGGTAACTTGCCCGAGAGGGAACTTATTTTCATCTAAAGCTTAGCCTAGTCACTATTATCTTGCAAATTTCCTATCCAAAGCATGTAACCAACGATTTGTCTCAATTTGTATTGCGGTCACACCCCAAGAACTCTTTCCCATACTTGATTTTCTTGTTATTTTTTACTACTAGTGACAAAAACCCCAATTGATATTTGACACTTTTGTGTCCCCCTCTTTGATTTACAATATTTTTAATCGTTAATATCTTTAGCTACGACTAATTAGATCTAAATTTTATTTTTCTATTAATTCTCGAAACCACTCCCTTGGGACACGACCCCAACCTTTAGTTGGGTTACTATATTATCGACGATCGTAGACACTCGTATCGTAGGTTAGTGTTGTTGGTCACGATAAGCATCAACTAGCAGCTTAATGCAAATTCTTCTATCTAGAGGATTATTCGTTGGTCCGTCATCCGAAGACTCATATCCCCATCTTAGCCAAGTTATCAGCATTTTTCAGAGTAGTGTGGATATGACAAACTTTGATATGGATGTCATCGGGTTGCATGTGTTCCCATTATCACTAAATGGAGTTTAACTGTGTGGCTATCTAAGATTTTATACAACTTAATCACAACTTAAACTGAGATGCATCAAACATTCATAGATAAATACTACTCCCTTTGTCCCAATTTATGTGACTTACTTTCCTTTTTAGTCAGTCCCAAAAAGAATGACACATTTCTATATCAAGTAACAATTTAGCTATAAAATGTTTATTTTATCCTTAATGAAATGATTTACAGCCACACAAATTTCTAGCATTCATTTTGGACCACAAATTTTAAAAGTCTTCCTTTGTTTCTTAAATTCTGTGCCGAGTCAAAGTACCTCACATAAAATGGGACGGAGGGAGTACTAGTTATCAAAGAAATTGAGGTTGAAGAATAAAATCAACAACTTTGAGTAGACACCTGGAGAGTCGATAAGTGTTGCATGAGAATGATTTGCAGGCTACATGAGAAGTGTACCCAACCACAAAATAAATTATGATTCACTTATGGAGATATTATATAGAGCATTGGATAATAATGAAAAAGCAGTGGGGACACTATCACGGGAAGATCATTCATAGGAACTCATTTAAGTAAGCTGCAGAGAAACTTTAAGAGGTTGCCATAACAAATCAAACATGGTTTACTAAAGGTACTGAAACTTCAAGGAGTACTTTTGCAGTAAAGGCTAATCAAACTCAAACCAAGAAACTGAGCATATGCGTTAAGAGATGGCATAATTAAGAATTGAGGTTGGCTTGGTGTTGAAATTTAAGGCACGGTGCAGAAAAGGTCACTGCAGTAAACTACACATTTAGAGCACCACCACAAGATGATTATGGGTATGAAGAAGATACTTACTATA
Organism: Solanum tuberosum; assembly: GCF_000226075.1. NCBI lineage: Eukaryota > Viridiplantae > Streptophyta > Magnoliopsida > Solanales > Solanaceae > Solanum > Solanum tuberosum. The sequence continues at coordinate 241,308 of NW_006239340.1, read as the reverse complement.
TGAATGATTAGACGGGGGTTTCGTATCAACACCTAAGCTTTCAATCAATATTCTTGACGCCAAGGTCAATAGAATCAAGTTTGGAACTACATTGAGAGAAAAATTTCAATCGATAATGCCAATACATTCACGACAACTACTATAATCGGGATGAGAACTACAATCGTGATAACAACTATAACTGGAATACATATAATGACCAAAATCAGGGTTAAGATAGAGAAGGTGATTAGTGAAGGAAAGATAATAACAAAACATATAAGAGTGGTGCATATGTTCTACTACAGAATGGAGGTGGAGGATTAGGGTTTGCAATGCTTGAAGACATGATGACCACAATGATAAAAAGGTTCGACTCGTCTGTATATAAATTTAAGGAATTACACCTCGATTTATCAAGAGTGAGTCAGAAAGTAGAATAACATACAACATTCACTAAGAAGATCGAGCAGTAGTTCGGTCAGATTTTCTCATCCCTAAATCTATAATAGAAAAGGTACACTTCTGAGCAATACAGTCCAATATTCAAAGAATGATGGACATTGCATGACAGTCACTACACGAGGAGGAAAGTAAACCATGGATCCTCCTATTCCAAGAGAGGTGGAAAGTCCAAGGGAACCCAAAGATATTGAAGTTGAACATGAGGGGAGAACCAAAGGATCAACTCAAGGAAAAAATGAAGCCACTCAAAAGATAATTCCTATGCCTAGACCTCATCTCTTTTTTCCTTAAAGATAAGTCAAGAAAATTGAGGAAGGTAAATATCACAAGTTCATCTCGATATTAAAGCAACTCACAATCAATGTCCATTTAATTGAAGCTATAGAACAAATGTCAGGTTTACAAAATTCATGAAGGATCTAGTGACTATGAAGAGGGATGCTAGTTTTAAAGAGACTGATAAGTTACAACATTATAGTGCCATAGCCACAAGATCGTTCATGGAGAAAAAAAAGGATCCAGTAGCTTTCATAATTCCATGTAGAATGGCGCATTACGTTTTGCTAAAGCTCAATGTGATTTTGGTGTTAGCATAAACTCAATGCATGTATCAATGTTCAGAAAGTTGGGTTTAGAAGTCCCCAAATCGAATGCAATTGGGCTACTTATGACAGATTGCACAGTAAAGAAATCAATTGGTGTCCTTCATGATGTTCTGGTTAAGGTTGAAGCTTTCATATTCCGTGGACTTTGTGATTTTGTTCTCCGAGGTTGATTTTGAAGTGTCCATCATCTTAGGAAGACCATTTCTTGCAACCAAGCATGCTCTAGTTGATATAGAGAAAGGAGGAATTGCAACTGGGAATGCTCTAGTTGATATAGAGAAAGGAGGGATGAAGTTCAGGTTGGATAATGAAGAGGTAACTTTCAACATCTATCAGTCGATGAAGCATCAAAAGTGATCTCAAAGTGGTGTTTGTCGTAAACTTGACTATTGGAAAGCAATCTGAAGTGTCCATTAAAGAAAGACTAGGCTTCAAAGTACTAGCGGCAGTGGTTATTAATTTTAATGGAGAACACATTGAGGAGTATGACCAGATGATAGATAAATGCACTTTATGGGTTGGGAGAGTTCAGCTATGCACCAAATAAACTAGATCTGAATTTTAAGAATAGAGAGACCCCACCTACAAAATCATCCATTGATGAACCTCCGAAGTTGGAACTCAAAGCTCTCCATCTCACTTGAGGTATATGTTTCCAGGTAAAAATAATATTTTGTCACTCATCATTGCTACAAATTTAACCGAAGGGCATATAGAAGCTTTGACATTTATGTTGAGATATTTCAAAAGGGTTATCAGATGGAGTATTGTTTACATCATAGGCATTTCATCAGGCATATGTTCTCATAAAATTCTACTCATTCCTGATTGTAAATTGAGCATTGAGCACCAAAGGATACTAAATCTACCTATGTAAGATGTCGTCAAGAAGGAAATTATCAAGTGGTTAAATGCTGAAATAGTTTATCCGATTGCTGACAGTAAATGGGTAAGCCATGGTCAATATGTGCCTAAAAAGGAAGGAATCATTGTGGTTCCAAATGCAAAGAATGAGTTTATTCATATGAGGCCAGTCACTGGTTGGAGAGTATGCATCGACTATCCCAATGTCATTCATGGATCAAATGTTAGATCGTATTACTGGTAAAGGAGATATTATTTTTTCAATAGGTATTCAGGCTACAATCAGATTTCTATAGCCTAAGACTACTTTCACTTGTCCATATGAGACGTTTGCTTTAAATATGATGCCATTTGGGTTGTGTAATGAACCAGTAACTTTTCAACATTGCATGATGTCCAGCTTCTCAAACATGGTGAAAGATACCATTGAAAATTTTCATGGATGATTTTTCTATTGTAGGAGACTCATTGGATGATTGTTTGACTCATTTAGGTCATGTAGTAAAAAGATGTGAAGAATGCAATCTTGTGCTAAAGTGGGAAAAGAGTCACTCTTGGTGAAAGAAGACATATTTTTTTGTCATCGAATCTCAATCAAATGCATTGAAGTGGATCGAGTTAAAACCGAGGTGATTGAAAAATTACCCCCACCTATTTTCATAAAGGGTGTTAAAAGATTTTTGAAATATGCTGACTTTTATTGCAGATTTATCAAAATATTATCCAAGATTGCTCACTCATTACGCAAGCTTCTTAGAAGGAGATGACGTTTGTTTTCGATGAGTCCTGTTTAAAGGTGTTTGAGGGATTGAAAAAGAAGCTAATTTTTGTACCTATCATCATTTCATCGGATTTGGGACAATCATTTGAAGTCATGTATGATGCAAGTGGAGTGGCGCTTGGAGTAGTGTTAGGGAAAAGACGTGAGAAGATTCTTCATCTCATACATTATACAAGCAAAGCTCTGAATGTTCCTCAAAGAAACTACATAGTGACTGAACAAGAATTGATAGTTGTAGTCTTCGCGTTTGAGAAGTTTAGATCCTATTTTTTTGGCACCAAAGTCATTGTTCACACTGATCATGCGGCATTGAGGTATCTTATAGAAAAGAAGGAAGCTAAGCCAAGACTAATTTGTTGAGTACTATTGTCGCAAGAATTTGATTTGTTGGTTAGAGACAAAAAAAAATTAGATTTTAGATTTTTATTGAGGTATCTTTTAGATTTTTCATATTGAGGTATTATTTAGATTTTTATTGTGTATTCAAAAAAATTCAAGCAATAGTAGGATCAAATTTCTTTTTGGACACTAATTAATTACTTTGAATTTGAATGTTTGATTAAGAAATAAAGAATGTGTCAAATTCTTATCAAGTAAGAAGAACAAATGAAATCTCAGAACATACCACATTTGCAATGCCCCCAAATCATTGGATGATAATAAGTAAGATGGTTTGGCTTGTAGGGAAATAAAGTGCACAGATACAAACTTAAAAGTAAAAAAGTTGAATATGGAGGAGCAGGGCTAAATAGGGTAGGGTAGGGCAAGTTAAAATATAGAAAAAATAAACAAATGGGACATGATGGGTTGAATATGTAGCAAGGTAAGGCTTCACCCACCCTGTTGTCATCCCTATACAAAAAATTTACATCATGGGCAGATCTAGGAGTGGGAGGGTGTTCACTTGAATTCCCTCGGCAAAAGTTTACCTAATATATATGGTAATTAATTTAATTTTAGGCACATATATAGATTTTGATTCCCCTAAACACAAGAGTAGAGGTCGGTTCAATGGATAAGGGGGTTCAAAATTCACCTTGAGATTTCAAGTATAAATTTTAGGCACTGCATTTACAGTTTTCAAACCTCCTTAATGAAAATTCTAAATCAATCACTGACTTATATGTGGAAAATGAATTTATTATTTCGTTCAATTGAACTTAGCTTCTTTACTCTTTCCAGAGTTCGTAAAATCTAACACATCCTACAAAAATATTTCCATCAAACTTTCAATGAATTTCTCTTTCTTCAAAATCTCATCAGTCATCAGTCTACAATTGGAATTATTTCAAATGTCTAAATGTAGTTCTCAATGACTGAAAAAATTAAAAATGTTTTCAAGATTCCATAATTTTTAGCAATTTAAGTGATAAGTACAATTCAATTTCAAAGCGAAACGGACAATTATAAAGAAAATAAATCATTTCGCCTCCTAACAAAATATATAAGCTACCAAAGAAACACAGAACGTGTTCATACCATATTCAGGGTGCGGTTGATTGAGTAATCCAGCAGATTGAGAAAGTTGCGATTGACGATTCCAATAAGCATCCTCCATCTTTTCTTCTCTCTACACTTTCAAGAAAAATTCACAACCCAAAAAGGAAACAAATTTGATATATAACACAAAGAGAGAAAAGGAATAAAGTAGAAATCTTGAAGAAAACCCTAGCTCATGTATACTCAGTTTGGGGATTTGGATTTATAAAAATAAATTGGGGGAGAAGCTTTGGCTTTATTGTTCTTTATGTGGTGTTTGTCACGCGTATCATTTGTATAATAGTACACCCAATAGTAATCTGACACGTCAGTCAAATAGGCATCTCAAGATATTTACTTATTTATTTGTTTTTGACAAGACCGCTATATTTTAACTTTTATTTTGAAGTTAGATTACATATTCAGAAATTGTATATGAAAAGTATTAAAAGTGGTGATTTGTCTTACGTCAAATATTTATATTGATCAAAATTTATAAAATTTGAAACTCGAAAAGAAAAATGTATCACTTGAATCAGGACAAATAGATTTTACACACTTTTTGGTCAAGAAGGAAATATTTACAGAAATACGTTTAAGTAGGGTATAACAAGAAGTACTATAATTGAAACACAGTATTATACCAGCTCGTATAGTTAGAGCTATCAAAATGGGATTGGCCCGCTAGGCCAGCCCAACCTAACCCTTGAATTAAATAGGGTTGGGCTTAATTTTTTCAGCCCATTTAGGAACGAGGCGTTTTAGCCCAACCTCATTTGGCCCACTAGCATCGTAGGCCTAACCCGCAAGCCTCAAAGGCCAGCCCGTGGCATTATGTAATGACTTGTTCTCATCGTTATAGAAATGCCAACGGGGGAAAATTTGATGATGAAAAACATTTTTGTAGTATCGGATTTTCCCAACCCAGTCCAGATTTAGACGAAATCAGAGTCTTTAAGGTGTAGGGAAATCTGGTAACAATCGGGTGATTTATTTATAATTCGGGTTATATGAGGGGTTAGATAACTCGTTAAGGAATTCATACTACTTTACGAAATTGAATTTGGGCGAGTAGAACTCCCGAAATTGATCTTAGTGTGAAGGGTATGTTCTGAGCATCGTGGGTTAGAGATGTGTTGTGAAATGAGGATTTTGGAATTCTTTAAATAGCTCCATGTTTAGTACAACCCACCTTGACGGGGATTTTGGTCGCTCTAGCGGGGCCGCTGTGGCGAGATAGACGCGACTTAAGGTCGTTAATAAACCCCTAAACGGCCTTATTATGCACTTTTCAATTTTTAGAACTAAAGAACGAACCCCAGGGTCACCTACTCGTTTTTCACCATTCTTGAGGCTAAAGGTAAGTTTTTCACTCCCCCAAATACATTTTTTGATCCGTAGAACGTAATAAAATGGGTGAATATTGATGGGGGAGGGTTTTGTTATAGATTCTATGGTGGAAACAACCTTAATTTTGATAATTAGAATCATGGGTTTGATCTAGGGTTCATAGAATTGATAGTAGTTAGGGTGTTTAGTGATTGTTTATTGATTCTCGTATTATATTGATTATTTGTAGACCAAGAACAAGCGGAACGAATCCAAAAAAGGAAGGTTCAAGTTTCTTAGGGTTTTAAGCTTTTTTCGAGGTAGGTGATGGTTGTGATGCTATAATTGTGTGATGTATATTTGTTCTTGCTTCATTATGATACATGTATGTATATGAATGTTGCATTATTGATCACACTTGTTGTAAATGAGATAGATGAATGATGGTTACCATGAAATCATGACTAAATTGTATGATCTTAAGGATATACTTGTGATTGTGGTGTTGAATAAATCGGTTTCCATATTACGACATAACTAACTTGGATAGGTTGCCACATTTCGGCATAATTATGGGATCAGTTACCACGTTCCGGCATAATCATTGGATCGGGTACCACGTTCTGGTATGCTAACTGTTTGGGTTCCATGAGAGGACCAATGACTTGTCATAATGGTGTATCTTGAGAAAATGTGAAGTTACTCATTGTTTGTATATGTTGATGATATTGTATATATTCGAAATGTGCATGTGATTATATTGTTGTATTGACTTATATATGTTGCACTTAGTGGAATAGCCGTGTGATCCTACCAATACACTGTGGTTGTGTACTGATACTACACTTGCTCTTTCTTTGTAGAGTACAGCGCATCTCAAGGCGGCTATTGACAGACCTCGTCTAGAAGATCATTGATCACTTTGAATTCAAGGGTGAGCCAGTTCTCTCAGGCTACCATGAGTTCTCATTTCGTCTATGTTCACATTTCGGACTTAGTCTTCTCTAGTTAGTTATTAGTTCACTAGTTTTGGATTGTATCCCTTCTTTTTAGACTTGTTGAACTTTAGATGTTTTGGTACATTGACTTTCAAGTTCTAGGCATTACTTCTGCATTGTTAGTTTATTATTGTTAGACTTTTGTTAGAGTTTATGGGAACTCTATTTCTTTCCTTAGTATTTTCCTGCTTTTCTGTACTTAAATGCCTTAGTTTTGGTTTAGTTGATTGCTTTGAGTTGTATTAGTGGTTCTCCCACCGAAAAGTTAGTGTGGATGTCAATCACGACGGTCTGGGTCGTGACAAAGTTGGTATCAGAGCCTAGGTTTATTGATCTCGATGTACCAAAACGAGTCTAGTAGAATCTCGCGGAACGGTACATGGATGCCTTTACTTTTCTTCGAAAGGCTATAAAACTTTAGGAAATCTCTCTATTTTCTCGCCTCCTTTCGTGCTATGACTTGATTTTAATTGGTAGCTAGCGATTCAAATTGGTATCTAAACTCTTTCACTCTTTTGTTTGCAGATAATTAATACTAGATTCAACGGCGTTAGGCCGGTAGCTCCCGTCAATGCTCCAGCTGAGGAATCTGCAGTGAGAGGTCGCGATCGAGGCAGGAGTAGAGAAAGAGCTAGGGGTAGAGGCCTCGGAAGAGTAGCGCTTGCTGGAAATGGAGCTCCTGTTGAGAATGCTCATGTGAATGAGAACCCTCTTACGCATCATGAAGAGATTGAAGAGGAGAATGTTGATGTTGAAATGTTGAAGATGTGGGACAAGAGGAAGAAGCGTAGGTTGAGACTACCGATATCCCCCCCATAGACCCAGTGTTAGCTCGACAGATCATGTCATTCTTGAAAGAGTTGGTTGGTCCTAGAGTGCTTCCTTCTGCTCAAGAAACTCAAGCTCCTACTAACCCTCATGTTGCTAGCATTGCGCCTAAGGTGGGTGGGACTAGAGGTAATGATGCTTTCTTCTGTCCTTTGTTGGATTCTATTATGACTGGTAATGAGCATGAAATGTTGACTAAGTTTCTGAATCTAAAGCCTCCTGTGTTTCTTGGTTCTGAGAATGATGATGCTTATGAGTTTATCTTAGATTGCTATGAGAGGCTTCATAAGTTGGGAATTGTCCATCAGCATGGCGTTGAGTTTGTGTTTTTTCAACTTCAAGATGAGGCTAAGCAGTGGTGGAGAGCTTATATGGAATGCAGATCTTCTACTTTACCTCCACTTACTTGGACCCAATTTCATGTTTTTGTTTCTAGAAAAGTATGTGCCTAGGACTTTGAGGGATCGCAAAAAGGATGCGTTCATGGCTTTAGAGCAAGGTGGTATGATTGTGGCTGCTTATGAGACCAAGTTCCATGATTTGTCTAGATATGCTACTTAATTGGTGACGACTGAGGAAGAGAGAATCCGGTTATTTATGAGGGGCTAAATTCTGAGCTGCAAGTATTATATGTTCATATGACTTCTGCAGGGAGGAGCTTTAATGAGGTGACAAACTATGTTAAGAAAGTGGAGGGGGTGAGGCAAGACGATCAAGCTAAGGCATGGGCAAAACGGGCCAAGAACTCGGGTAACTTTTAAGGATCTTATTCCAAGGGGTCCGGAAGGCCAATGCTTGCAGCCAAGCCAATTCAGTCCGCTATGCTCGCCTCTGCAGGTAGTTACTCGGAAATTCCATCTCATAATTTTCAGGATAGCCAAGGAGTCGTACCTTCGACGGGCGGCAGATCATCTTTTGATCGTACTTACTACAACTGTGGTGAACCCAGACATATGAGGAGATATTACCCACACCCACGTGTATTAGATTCCGCGCAGCAGCAATCTAGAGCAGTGGTACCCGTGGGGAATGGTAATAAAGGTAGAGGACGTCCACAAAGTGGGCGATGAGTTATCAGCGAGGTCGTGGAGGTAGATAAAATGGTAATGCAGGCAGGGGTAATGCGCAACCAGGCAGGGAAATGGCTTGTCAAAATAATAGGGCTCAGTGTTATGCATTTTCGGGTAAGAATGAGGTAAAAGCATCTGACGCAGTGATCACAGGTACTATTTTTGTCTGTGACTGGATGGCTAATATGTTATTTGATTCAGGTTCGACTTATTCATATGTATCTGTACGATTTGCCTTTAGGTTTGATATGATTTGTTATATACTTGATGCCTCTATCCATGTTTCTACCCCAGTTGGAGAGTCAGTCATAGTTACCTATTGTCACGCCCCGAGCCTACACCATGAACGTGGCCGGCACTCGAAGACCATTACTGGCCCCAAGAGAACCCTTAGCCTGGCTTACTTAACTCAGTGGAAGACTTAACGCAACAACATAAACTCAAGTAATAGTTTAAATGATAACATCTTAGCCAAAATGGTAACTTATGTCTCAAAACAAAGTATCTGCAAATACATAGATGAGAGACTCAAAACTCACTGTCTGACTGTCCATGAAGCCTCTATAATACTGAGATGGATGTTGGGACAGACCCCACAACATCATAATAAAGAAAA
>NW_006239340.1:226512-231951 GCF_000226075.1 Solanum tuberosum | reverse complement strand
TTTACCTCACGTTTCCCAAGGACCATCCTATACCTTGCCTTGATATAGGACCTTACTTAACTTAGTGGATCCACTAGCTTAACTTACGTGATCATCTAAAACGTATGACCCATTAAATCCCATGTTGGCCACATGGTCGTTCTTATGGAGATTTGAGTTAATATGAATTCGCATCCCCAATTCGGTGCTCAATACTACTCCCTAAATATACTTTAGCTCATATGTGTTTTAAACACCTCTTTCTTTAGTTTGAGATAATTGCTCAAAGTTTAGCCCAAAGGCTCTCTTGGAATCGATGTTCCCTTTTCTTGCTCAAATGTGAAGACATTTATAAACTTCTTTGGGAATACATAGTTCCCTAATAACTTTTAAGAAATGAACTCAACTCCTACTCTTTGCTTTACTTGAAACTTGAGCCTTAAAACGAAGTTAAAACGTTTAATAAAGACTCTTGAAAACTTTAAGAAACTTTGCTTTGACTTGCTCCTTAACTTCTAGACTTGACTCTTAACTTCTTTGACTTTGATCTTAACTTTTCTTGAATTGGATTATGGATTCAAGGCTCATGATCTCATGTTTATGGATGATTTCATGATGTTTAGATGTACCTTAGAGTGTTGCAATCAACTTAGAAACATAGGTACATTGCTAAGGAACAAGTTCTAAAAGGTGGGGGACGAAAGGGGAGAACTGGCGTCCCTGGCGCTCTGAGAGGTGCGGGGCGTCAGGCCCCAAACTTCAGAAAAGTCTGTGGGACGCGCTGGCTGGCGCGGTACCCCAAGGCCAAAACTTCAAAGGCTGCCTTGGGGGTCGCTGGCTGGCGCGGCGCCACAGCCCCGTTGCCCAGGTTTTCTCGATTTTTCTTCTTCGTTTTCATCTCTAAACCCTCAAAAGTTCCCTAGTTCTTTCCCCAAACACTTAGGATCAATTGTATCCTCAATACACAACTAATATAACTCGAAAAACAGCCCGGAAACATGAATCAAATCTACCCCCAAGCATCAACAACTCAACCAACAAGAACTTAACGAATTTCAACACAGTTCTTCAAGAACTCACTAACTTTTCATTCAATCAACAACCATTCTCTGAATAAAAATAAGTTGGGAGTGTGGGTGAACTAACCCATCACGAAAAGATCTCACATACCTTAATAGGGATCACCCCCGACGAATTCCACTCGCAAGCTTGGATGATCTTGGTGAATTCTTGCCTTCTTCTCCCGTTCTTTCTTTCTTTCTCTCTTCTCCAAGCCCTAAGTGTATTCTAATCTTTCAAAAATGAATTGAATTCTATTTTTACCCCAATAAATCCCTAAAAACGAATTAGGAAATAAATTAGAGAAAAGACTATTTTGCCCTTCCCAAAATCCGGATTGGGACTTTCTTCAATCCAACAGCCCAACTTCTGAAAGGCATATCTCACTCATACGATGTCAAAATCGCGCAAACTTGGCGGCATTGGAAAGATCTCTCCAAGGTCTTTCCAACTATATCAACAACTTCTCCTAACTCATCCTTATATAGGAGTTATGGCCATTTGAAAATGGCCAAAACTCACTTTCTTAACTTAGACAAAATTTTCCAGATTTCCTTGTTCTTTCCAAAAATCATTATTTTTAGATTTTTAAACTCTTTCTAGTCGTATCTAGGTGTGAGATGTTACACCTATGTCGATCGTGCTTGTCCTATTTTATTTATGGGTTTTCAGACTTGGACTGATTTGGTGATTTTGGATATGACTGACTTTGACATAATCTTAGGTGTGACTTGGTTGTCCCCCTATTATGTTGTGCTTAATTGTAATAATAAGTTTGTAACTCTAGAAATTTCGGGAAGGGAAAAATTAGAATGGGAAGGGGTGTACAAGCCTAAGCGAACTAAGATCATATCCTCCATTCGGGCTAACAAATTGATAGGGCAGGGTTGTTTGGCTTATCTGGCTCATATTAGGGATGTTGAGATTAAGGCTCCATCCATTGGGTCTATTCTTATGGTGTCAGAATTTAGAGAAGTGTTTCCTAGTGACTTGTCTGGTATGCCTCCTGATAGAGATATAGATTTCTGCATTGATTTAAAGCCTGGTACGCGCCTCATTTATATTCCTCCATATCGTATGGCTCCAGCGGAATTAAGAGAGCTTAAGGCTCAAATCCAAGAGCTTCTTGATAAGGGATTTATTCGACCTAGTGCTTCTAATGGGGTGCCCTAGTTTTGTTTGTTAAGAAAAAGGATGGTAGTATGAGAATGTGTATAGATTACTGGCAATTAAATAGGGTCATTATTCAAAACAAGTATCATTTGCCTTGAATAGATGATCTTTTTGACCAATTGCAAGGTGCATTAGTTTTCTATAAGATTGATCTAAGGTCTGGTTACCATCAATTAAAAATTAGGCATGAGGATGTGCCCAAGACGGTGTTTAGGACTCGCTATGGGAACTATGAATTCCTAGTTATGTCCTTTGGTTTGACCAATGCACCTGCAGCTTTTAGGGGTTTAATGAATGGGGTGTTCAAGCCATTTATTGATTCTTTCTTCACAATCTTTATTGATGATATTTTGGTCTCTTCGAAAAGTGAGGAAGAGCATGTCAACCATCTTCGTATTGTTTTGGGAGTTCTTAGGAAACAAATGTTGTATGCTAAATTTTCTAAGTGTGAATTTTGGTTGACTTCGGTAGCATTTTTGGGACATGTAGTATCAAAAGAAGGGGTAATGGTGTATCCTCAAAAGATTGAAGTGATTAAGAATTGGGTTCGGCCTAGCTCCGTGACGAAAGTTAGGAGTTTTGTGGGGCTCGCTAGCTATTATCATCAATTTGTGAAGAACTTTGCTTTTATCGCCACGCACTTGACTAATTTGACCAAAAAGGAGATACCATTTGAATGGACTGAAATATGTGAGGAGAGCTTCCAAAATCTCAAGACTCTCTTGACCACCGCACATAGTCTAGCGTTACCGGTGGAAGGTAAGGATTTTATAGTTTATTGTGATGCTTCTCATTTTGTGTTGGGCGCAGTGTTAATGCAGGATAAAGAATGTTATAGCCTATGTGTCGCGCCAACTAAGGTACATGAGAGAAATTATCCAACGCATGATTTGGAGTTGGCAGCAGTAGTATTTGCTCTTAAGATCTTGCGACATTACCTCTATGGTGTTAAATGCGAGGTATTTACTGATCATCGTAGTTTGCAGCATATTATCACTCAAAAGGATCTCAATTTGAGACAGCGAAGGTGGATGGAGTTACTTAAAGATTATGATGTCACCATTCAATACCATCCGGGTAAGGCTAATGTAGTGGCAGACGCTTTGAGTCGAAAGGCGGTGATTATGGGTAGTGTAGTTTGCTTAAGTGTAACGCTACGACCTTTGACTAAGGAAATTCAGACCTTGGAGTCTAAATTCATGCAATTGGGCATCTCAGAAAGAGGTGGGATGTTAGCTAGTATTGAAGTGAGGGCCACATTCATTGATGAGATCAAGGCTAAATAATTTGAAGATGAAAATTTGGAGGAGCTTAGAAAGAAGACTGTGATTGGTAAGGCACAAAAGACCACTCTTGATGCAGATGGTGTGCTCAATTTTAAAGGGATAATATGTGTCCCTAGAGTAGATGAATTGAGTGAGAAATTGTTGGCAGAGTCTCATGGTTTGCGATATTCTATTCATCCGGGTGTGACCAAGATGTACCAAGTTTTGAAGCGAATTTATTGGTGGCCGGGGATGAAGAAAGACATAGCGGAGTTTGTGGCGAAGTGTCAAAATTGTCAACAAATAAAATATGAACACCAAAAGCCTGCAGGTTTGCTTCAAAGAATGCCAATTACGGAATGGAAATGAGAGAGGACAGCCATAGATTTCGTGGTTGGTCTTCCCAAGACTTTGGGGAAGTTTGATTCTATTTGGGTAGTGGTTGATAGATTGACTTAGTCAGCCCATTTTATTTCGATAAGAATAGATTATAATGTTGAGCAATTGGCTAAGGTGTATGTGAAAGAGATAGTGAGGTTGCATGGGGTGCCCCTCTCTATCATCTCAGACCGTGGTACCCAATTCACATCAAAGTTTTGGAGGAAATAACATGATGAATTGGGCACCCAACTCACTTTTAGTACAGCATTTCATCCACAGACGGATGGACAGAGAGAGGACTATTCAAGTATTGGAAGACATGATGAGGGTATGTGTGATTGATTTTGGAGGGCATTGAGATAAGTTCATACCTTTGTATGAATTTTCTTATAATAATAGTTATCACTCATGCATAGATGTGGCACCATTTGAGGCGCTCTATGGGAGGGGATGTAGATCACCCATAGGATGGTTTCAGGCTGGCGATGTGAAACCTTTGGGGGTTGATTTAGTGAAGGATGTTCAAGAGAAGGTGAGGAGTATTCAAGCTAAACTTTTAGCAACCCAAAGTAGACAGAAGAAGTATGCGGATCATAAGGTGAGAGACATGGCGTTTCAAACCGGCAAAAATGTTCTTCTTAAGGTATCACCCATGAAAGAAGTGATGAGATTTGGTAAGAAAGGTAAGCTAAGTCCGCGATACATTGGTCCATTTGAGATTCTTGAATATGTGGGACCGGTAGCATATAGATTGGCTTTACCTCCTAATTTATCGGGAGTTCATCCGGTATTTCATGTGTCCATGTTGAAGACATATCATGGTGACGGGGATTATATCATAAAGTGGGACTCAATTGTGTTAGACAAGGACCTCCAATATAAGGAGGAAGCGATTGCAATTCTTGATCGTGATGTGCGTAAGTAGAGGACCAAGGAGATTAAGTCCGTGAAAGTTCAATGAAAGCATCGTCCAGTTGAGCAAGTTACTTGGGAAATCGAGAGAGACATGCGAGGCAAGTATTCCCAATTGTTCATCGATTCAGGTACTATTCATTCCTTTCTTGGCCTATTTTCCTAAGTTTTGTCACTCGGGGACGAGTGATGGGTAAATTGGTATCTATTGTAACGACTTGTTCCCGTCGTTATAGAAATGCCAACGGGGGGAAATTTGGGGACTAAAAACTTTTTCTTAGTATTTGAATCTTCCCAACCTAGTCCAGATTTGGACGAAATCGAAGTCTTTAAGGTGTAGGGAAATCTGGTAATAATCGGATGATTTATTTATAATTCTGGTTATATGAGTGGTTAGATAACTCGTTAAGAAATCCATACGACTTTACGGAATTGAATTCGAGAGAGTAGAATTCCCGGAATCGATCTTAGCGTGAAGGGTATATTCTGAGCGTCGTGGGTTAGAGGTGTGTTGTGAAATGAGGATTTTGGAATTCTTTAAATAGCTCTCTGTTTCGTGCAACCCGCCTTGGCGGGGATTTTGGTCTCTCTGGCGAGTCAGCTACAGCGGGCTGAGGGCCGCTCTGGCGGGCTCGACGCGACTTAAGGTCGTTAATAAACCCCTAAACGA
>NW_006239340.1:223647-225666 GCF_000226075.1 Solanum tuberosum | reverse complement strand
TTTGTTGAGTACAGGGCATCTTCAGGCGGCTATTGACAGACCTCGTTTAGAAGATCAGTGATCGCTTCGAATTCAAGGGTGAGCCAATTTTTTCAGGCTGCCATGAGTTCTCCTTTCGTCTATGTCCACATTTCGGACTTAGACTTCTCTAGTTAGTTATTAGTTCATTAGTTTTGGGTTGTATCCCTTCTTTTTAGACTTGTTGAACTTTAGATGTTTTGGTAAATTGACTTTCAGGTTCTAGGCATTAATTCTGCATTGTTAGTTTATTATTGTTAGACTTTTGTTAGAGTTTATGGGAACTCTATTTCTTTCCTTAGTATTTTCCTGTTTTTCTGTACTTAAATGCCTTAGTTTTGATTTAGTTGCTTGCTTTGGGTTGTATCATTGTATCCAACAAAATTAAATAGTTTGTGAGTCCCTCCAAACAAATATTGTATATGCTACAGAAACTCTCTCTAAAATACTGTATTTAGCAAAAATGAGAAAGTATTGATATAACTAGGTTGACCAAATAGATACAATGTATCCAATTACATTGAACGAACAAAATACAATACAATCGGACGAACAAATACAACAAAATTGCTATATCAATGATACAACGTGAATTTCAGAAGATTATATCTGAGATATAAACACAAATTTTGAAAAGCTATATGTGAGAAATTATCATGTATCATAATTATCAAAAATATCGCAATATATGATAAATCAATAGCAAAGTAATCTATTTGTGAAAATCCTCATACTATAACTCGAATTATGTGAACCTATTACAAAAAAGATAAATTACGTGAATTGGCAAACATTGCTAGTGTATTATTTAATGCATCTATAGTTTCATATAATTATGAATCGCGTCTATAGTTTAATGAAATTTGCTATGAAGAATCGCAGGTTTTTGTATAAACTCTATTTCTATATATTAATTTGTATATATTTCTGTATTTGAATATGTATTAATAATTTTCTTATTATATTGTACATACCTAAACGTATTTGTATATATACAAACTTTCATTTCTAGTTTTTAGTTCTATATTTTATTTTATTTTTTGGTTATATTTTTTTCGTATACCCAAAATATTTTATACGAATCAATTGTATAATTTTAACACTTATATACAGTTACTTATTTATCTATACTAATAGTTTGTGTACAGTACTAATAATTGTATATAATATGTTACTTGTATAAACTCAATTTGTATGAAGCGTAATTAGCAAATTGTAATTAAAAGCGTTATTAAATCTTATTTGTTAGCTATTTATGAAATTTCATCATACAAAAATCTATTTCAGAACTTGGGCGAAAGTCAAGATTTACACGGGCTCTGAACATGTCCACTAATTTAGATTGTTTTTCTTTGGGTGCAATTTTCCTAAAGTAGAAACTAAACAATGACTTCAAAACTTTGGATTTTAAATTGTATAGCTTACATAAATACCATAGTGTAAAATCTAAATTACCTTCTATCCCTATTATTTTTGTAATTACATAAATCCCATATTTTTTAAGTATTTCAGATACATAATTAAGGACCGGATACATTATTGTTGATACATTATGTATCAATCTATTGCACTTATTAAGGGGGAAAAAAGCTGAAAAATCAAATTAAGATCTCATAGTATCCATTTGTTGCACTAATTAAGGGGGAAAAAAGCTGAAAATTAAATTAAGATCCCATAAATTAGGTTATTCCATTCCAAATTATTGTCAAGAATTCAAAATCTTATAGTGTAAAAACCAAAAAATTCAAAAATTAAATTTCTTCTTCTTGTTCATCGTTCTCTCTGTTTCATAAAAACTTTTTGTCGAAATTTTGGATAAGCGAGGTGAGTTATGAAGGATACAAAAGTGATGGAATTGTTGTTGGACAAACGATTTGTTTTGTGAATCTTCAAGTTCGTCGAATATCCTTTCGATTTTGATTCAAGATTGTCGAAAATTTTGAGATTCAAAATTCTTCTCCAGTTCATTGAAGATCCTTTCCGTTTTGATTCAAAATTGTT
>NW_006239340.1:216892-223031 GCF_000226075.1 Solanum tuberosum | reverse complement strand
TTTTCAACGACGATATGATTAACTAAAATTGCAAAGGTTCAATAAGATTTCAATGAGGGCAGGGGGCGGAGGGAATTTTATTTTTATTTTTTAAGATGAAAAAATTAAAAAATAATAATAAAAGAAATCAAAAATTGAAATGATGGAAAGAAATCTACCTCTTGAATAATTTGAAATCATTAATTGGAAATAGAAAAGATTTGAAATTCAAAAATAGATTAATTGATAAACTTGAGAAAGACACCTTCTGAAAATCAAAATGAATTTGAAATTTGTAACTGCTTAAGAAGTGGAGAGAATTTAGGGATAAAATGGAGGAGTGGGAAGCATGGGTGTAGGCTGAAAATAGGAGTGAAATATTTATGTATCCAGAAGATTTTATGAATTGGGATCTTAACCAATCACAAATTGTATCTCTATACTAGCAAAACATTGATACTCTCCAAAAGTAATATTTTGATAAAAAAAAAACACAAAGTAAAATAAGCAGAATTTCAAAATTTATAATCATAAAAACTATAAACAATTGATTATTTAATTCAACACCTTCATAAAATCACACTTGCGAAACTATGGCCTTATACAAATGATTTTCAATTATTTTTTTTATATATAAAAGATATATGAAAGTAACATATAAGAGATTTTTTTTTAAAAATTAATTTTAAATTTTGCAAGTGTTATAAGAGATCATTTCCTTGAAATTATATGTATTGCTATAAAAGATGAGAGACGTAATAATTACTCAATGAAAAAAATAAAATAAGAGTGAAATAGTATTAATAGTAATAATGTTTCATTTGAATCAAACCAATTCACTATCATCCTTTAATTCTCTTGTTCACATGTGAATTATTATTATTCAGGTGATAATTTTAGTGCGTTATTTACTCCCTTCTTGGAAGTTTAATACTTTCTATATATACGAGTTTCAATTATTCATATAAAAATTGGCACAATACCAAAAATATCATTTTAAATTTGGGAGTTAATTATATTTTAGCCTCTTTAAATCTTACTCCTTCCGTTCCTTTTTAGTTGTCATGATTTTCTTTTAAGAATCAAACGATATAAATTTTAACCAATATTTTAAGATGTATTTTTTCATCATATTGATATAAATTTTTTTGCAATTTATAGTGTCTGTATAATATTATCAAAATTCCAAAAAAAAAAAAATAGTATTTATCCTTTTTTTTCTTTGTAAGTATAAGAAAAAAAGTTATTCCTTCCTCGAATATGTAATTCCTGGTGCCAAGCAACAATTAACAATTAATAAAAATTGGTAAAACTTGTCATAATACTAAGTTACTAACGATAGTCGGTAAATAAATATTAATCCCTAATCAGTAATATAATTACTCGTGGAAACACATCTACAAGTGGAATCAGATAAAATCAGTTTTGTATTTTATTTGAATGCTAATTCAAACGTGGTTGAGTTGTGTCAAAACTCAAAACTATTAATCCCTTCCCATTTGAATATTAATTCAAACACAGTTGAGTTGTGTTAAATTACTTTTGTATTTTATTTGAATGTTAATTCAAACGTGGTTAAGTTGTGTTAAACTATTAATCCCTTCCTATTTGAATATTAATTCAAACGCGGTTGAGTTGTGTTAAATTATTACTCTCTTCCTATTTAGTGTGGATACGCTTTTTAAACTCTATCATATGATAAAAGAAAAACATAAACATTGTAAAAATAATTCATAATTTTGTTTTATCACATCGAACTAAGTTCTTATTAAGCTACTATATAAAAAATTAAAAAAAATAGGGATAAATGGATATTAAGGTAAGTAAATGTGTGTATATAAGTAATTTTCCCTATTTATTAACTCCTACATTATGTATCCTTTAAAGAATTAGTATTTGTATACATTCAATTATATATTTTTTGCACCAACGTATACACAAAACCTTAATACATAAGTATTTGTATACATTCAATAGTAATGTTTATGCACCAATGTATACACACAACCGTGTATACATAAGTATTCGTACACATTCAATATTAATGTTCCTGCACCAATGTAGTATACACGCAAACATGTATACATACTTGTTTGTATACATTCAATTGTATTGTATCTACGCCCATACATACATTGATTTTTCGGAATCATCATCTCGATTTTTAACAGAAATCTTACGAAAGGTTTTTTTACCCATGAATTTAACAAAAATCACAAATACCAGAATCTAAATCCCCGAAACAAACTGAGAAACCAAAATAGATAACACTAAAATATCAATAATTTACCTTACATATAAAAATACGGAACAAATTAAGGAAAGAAATTAGATTTACAGAAAAATTTTGAAAAACTTATAAAGAATTAAGAAAGAAAGAAGAAGAGAAAATGTAATATTTAATATTATATAACTTGTTGCAGTTGACAAAATCTGATGAAAGAGATTTGAAGTAAATTAAAAAAATTACCTTTTCAATAACGAAATAAAAGGAGCAATGGGGTTACCGTATCTTGATATTAGAGAGAGAAAAGAAAATATATGAAAAGCAGTTCAGTTTTCAAGAATATAAATTGGGTTATTTAATGCAAAAATAAATACTAAAAAAACTTTTCATGCTAAAAAAAATAAAAAGGGGTTATTTATTGCCAATTTAGAGCATAAGGAATCATGCTGTGCTATTTTTTCATTATTTATTTATTTGAAATGTAAGTTTTTGTATTTGTCTATGTTACTAATCCAAAAGGGCTAAAATAATTTGGAGTCAATATTATATTCTTTTAATTAATTCATCATATTTGAGTAAAAAGGTTTGAGAGGAGTTCCTCTTTAAAAAGCACAATAGAAGTTAGTACTTGGAGTATTTGTTTTTTGAAAAATGATTATCTATCTAAAAAAAATAATAAGGACTAATTTAATGACATATAAATGATATATGTGGAGGACTCGACAAAGTTAGGATATTTTCATAAAGAAGATTTAAAATATAAATAAGTGTATGTTGGACTTGTATAACCATATAATTTCAAAAATTGTATAACTAATTATTTATACATATGTTGCTTATTAAATATATAATATATCCAAATAATTTAAATTGCAATTCATTTGTTATCTCATATACATATATAGATTTTATTTTATTTTTAAAAAACATAAGTTATACCTCAAAATTATCAATTAATTTATACATATACAGATAAAAAATGAAAATAAAGCTATACCTCAAAATCTTCAATTAAATTATACATATACAGATTTAAAAAACGTAACCAAAGTTATACCTCAAAATCTTCTACTTCTTGTTAGCCATGGTATATAACATTTTCGTTATATCTTGATCAACAATAACCTAGTTTGTCTGTCGGGTGTCTAGAAAGTACTAGTTGGGAGCAACCATACCATAGACGCTTGACATGACATCTATGGATTTTGATGTTGAACCCTTACAATGTTCTTACAATTAGATTTGACAATGAAATCTACAATTTTTTTAAAAGCTTGAGTTAAACCCAATGAAAAAGATGGATGGATGGATGAAATTTTTAAATTTTGAATTTTGATTTGATTGAGTGATTTAGGGGAAACTGAGAGATTTTAGGAGCAAAATAAGTGGGTGTGATAAGAGAGATTGTGTTGATTTGTTAAAAGAACTCGGCTCATAGCTATTTTCTCAAACAATAATCATTTTCCATAATCAATTTAAACTATAGTTATAGAACATAATTAACTACTAAATGTTAGCTTAGTTATATAATTTTCCTTTTATAATTTTATTGGTTACATATAGCTCGTGCTGTGTACGGGCCAAAAAACATTAGTTTTATATTTATAATTTATTTTGAGTTACACTTACCCATAATACTTTATTAATAATAATAAAATAGTAAGAAAAAATAATTAATTATACATTTATTTTTTCCATTTAAGTATTATTTTTTTTAAATCATTTTAATATTTAACCAAAAAATATTTGGAATAGTGTCTTTAAAACAAAAGTAGGCAAAGTTTTTTTATGGCATTTTTTTCTTAATTATTATAATACATTATTAAGTTGTAATATTAATGCTTTAATTGAGTCTTAAGGGGTGTCTTCCAAAATTCTTTTAACGGAGTTTAAATAGAGGGGAAAGAATGATTCTACTAAAATAAAAATGATACTTGGTTTGTTCACTTGGTCATTATACTAAATTAATCTTTTTTATTTGTTTGATTGAAAAATCAAAAAATAATTTATTATTTAATTTATCCTTATTATAACTATAATTAGTTTTCAATATATCAAATTTGTTATATTAATATATTAAAAAAGTAGTATAATAAAATAATTATTTTATTTATGTGGATCTTAGAAAGCTCTTCCGATAAAACAATCGATAGAAAAGAAGTATGTTATGTGCGGAAGGGATAAAATAGGGGTAATATAGAGAATTCCCCTCAAATAGACTCATGTATGTGGAAAATAATAAAATGACAAGACTATTCTCAAGTTTAATTTTTATCCCAATAAGTATAGATGTTGGTTATACATACCTATATTCATTATTTCCGCTAAATATATAATATAGTGAAAAATTATGTTTTTTCCACAAAATTATTTGGTATAGAATTTAAAAGACTAATTTATCCTCGTTTGCTCGTCTACTCTATTTATATATGTGCTAGATCCAAAAAAATGTTACATTCGAAACTACTAGAATATCAACTAACCTAAGATTTTAATTTGTGAAGCTAGTTAGACCAAATTTTGAACCCATGATCTGGATTGTATAAAATAAAAAAGTTATTTTATTTTATTTGCGTGGTTAAACCATATATTATTAATAAAATTTGAAGATAATTCATGACAAAAACAATGGAGCTAAATGGAAGAAATAAAAGATAATCCTTCCTATATTCTTTGAAAAACAAAATATGGAAAAATTAGCAAACTAGTCACAATCCCTAACCTAATTAGTAAAAACATCTACATTAAAATAATTATTTAAAATGTCAAAATGTCAATATTTTAAAAAATAATTTGTATCATATACTATTATTTGTCTTTTCATTTATTTCTCAAAACAGTCCAACATGAAATACATTCACTATCCATTTACACTTCTTCCTTAGCTTTAATACCATTAAATTTATTTTCCATCTTTCACGTTTTTAATTTTTTTTTTCTCTTTCATCAACTTTTCAGTTTTCACCATTGTCCCATCATTCACGTTTTCTTATTTTTTTTCTATTTCATCAAATTTTCACCATTATTCTCTCCCTCATTGTTGAATAAGAACTAATTATTCAAGTTCATACCAATTTGTTCAGATCTATCAATTAATTCAAGAAATCTCTCAATTGATAAAGGTATTTTCGAAGTCATCATTTATTTTGCGAGATTTCATGAGATTTTGTTTTTAAAATCACAAATAATGTTGAATTTTGGATTGTATGTATTACGGATTTTTCGTCATTTTTTCGATTTTTATGTGAGTTTGTTAACATACTCATCAAATACTTATGCATTTCGAATTTTTAGTATTTTAAACACTATTGTTCGATTTTTTTGTGATTTTATTTTCATATTTGAGATTTAGTAGATTGTAATTTGTAGTAATCTACATTAGCATTTATACATAATTTATTGTTTGATTTTTTTATATATATCCATATTTAATAATTTCAAATTTTGCTTATGGGGTTACTAATGCACAAGTGAATACAGATTCAGATTTGGGTTTGGTGAAAAAATCGGAAAAAGGAACATAGCAGACAAGAAGAAAGAGAGAGTCAGAGAAGAAGGTTGCAAAATTGTATTCGTACCAGAATAGTATTCATATTAATTTTTGCTCATCATTTATATTTTGATTAAGAACATTGTATTTCTTTTTTTAGTTTATAGTCATTCAAATAGGTATGTCAAATGGATTTGTATTTCTTAAGCATAGATGTATCCTATTCTTTAACAGTCAATTTGTATTTTTTTCTTAGAATATTGTATCATTCCTCAACAATGATTAGATTATATTGAGATACAATCGGTAATATTTTTATAATACAAACAAAAGAAAAATACATTTGGCAGTCATGTAATACAATTTTTTATCACTAAAAATACAATTTGTAGTTTTCACTATGAAAGTAAAAAAATCAATTTTAATTTGAATGGTAAAGTGAG
>NW_006239340.1:198239-216856 GCF_000226075.1 Solanum tuberosum | reverse complement strand
AATCTTGTATCCTTTCATAAATCATATTCATATGTAATTATTAGATTATATTGAGATACAATTAGTAATATTTTTGTAATACAAATAAAAGAAAAATATATTTGGCATCATGTAATACAATTTTGATCACTGAAATACAATTTGTAGTTTTCACTATGAAAGTAAAAAAATCAGTTTTAATTTGAATGGTAAAGTGAGCACATAACATGTAAAAGTTATTGGTATACAATTATAATGAAAACATGATAAAAAGGAAAGTTGATCCAATCGAATGAAAAAGGAAATTTTTTTTTAGTAATATTTTTGTAATACAAATAAAAGAAAAATATATTTGGCATCATGTAATACAATTTTGATCACTGAAATACAATTTGTAGTTTTCACTATGAAAGTAAAAAAATCAGTTTTAATTTGAATGGTAAAGTGAGCACATAACATGTAAAGTTATTGGTATACAATTATAATGAAAACATGATAAAAAGGAAAGTTGATCCAATCGAATGAAAAAGGAAATTTTTTTTTGAAATTGTAACTGATGAGAATTTTAAGTGATATGTTCCTTTTTTTTAAAAATATTATCTCCCTTAATTTTCTCCTTTTAAATAATTGTACTCTTGAAAATCAAACAAATAAAAAAATACATAAATCAAATACATAACAAACTAAAATATTGACATTTTAGATAAATATTGAAAGTATGGCTAAGGAAACCTATTAAATGTCAAAATATTGACATTTAAAAAAATTAAATTTCCCTTTTTTAAAGCAACTTTTTGATGGCCTGGTAGCCATTTTATTTAAAAAATTTAGCCAACAAAAGCCCAATCAAACATAACAAAACAAAACAAAACAAGAAAAAAAAGGAAAGAAGCCTAACATCATTCACATCTAATTCACTTTCCTAATTTGACCTTGTCTGCCACAAATCACCCTTTCAGATCTCTACGCCATTTATCCCGTGATTTTGTTCTTTGAAAATTATTTCATTCTTTATTACAACATTTTTCTATTTGAACCCAAAGAAAGATTAAAAAAACCTACAAGCCACCAAACTTGTCAAAAGTTGGGCAGCTTAACATTTGTTCATTCATTAACTCAAATACATTTTTATGCATATTAATATTGAACTGATTTAGGCAAAATATATAATCTAAATTAACCTATGAAAATAACAACATATCCGATGTAGTCCCAAAAAGTGAGGTTATAAATCCTCGACTAAAAAAAAAAAAAAAAAGTACAAAAAGACAACAATCATAAGAGCCTGTTTGAATGGACATATTGCTTGCCAGTAAAATCCAGGGAAAAAAAAAAAAAAAAAAGTACAAAAAGACAACAATCATAAGAGCCTGTTTGAATGGACATATTGCTTGCCAAATATTATAAGTTAAGCTCTCTAACATATAACTTTTTGCATATTATTGTCTTTTGGGCTTAATAACAAGTGTTCATAAGCACATTTTTAATTTATACACACTCCAAAAATGCTTAAAACCTATTTTGACATAACACCACTTGAAACAAGCCATCCAAACAGGCTCGTTAGACTCCCACCCATTTTAGCTTCAACTTGTGCAGAAGACAGAAATAACCAATCTATTGATTCAACTCACTTGAATCAACCCAAACTATCCCATTTCCCACACTTAGTTCCATATTACTTACAAAAATTCCACTGTCTAAAATAAAATTAGAAACATTTCTTCAGACAACTAGAAGTCTAGTACGACAACCTGCATCTGCCTATCAAGTTGTACCATCTCAGAAACAAAGTTTCACTGGCTTTAAAGGTCTGTTGAAGCGGAAAATTCCCGCTTCAAAAACCAATAGCCAGCATGTTACTGTAACCATGGCTAGCGCCTACTGTTGAGCCAATTGTGAATTGCACATTCCAGAAACACTACATAATACATAAGTAAATTCAGACGTAGCAATATGTAAATAAGAAGCTGGTGGATGTTATTTATCGCTTCCCACGACTGCCCGAGCCACCAGACCTCGGACCTGGAAACTTTGAGAACTGCAACCTCAAGTAAGCAGAATCATGGTCATGTTCATCCATTTTGTAACCTGGCAAAATTCAACAGCAGAGACCACTTGTAAGATTATTCCACAAGAAACCTCATATATTATGGTAGTAAATTCCAAAAAGTTGTTTTTTTTTAGTTATTGTGCACACGTGAGTTGGCCTCATAGACAGAACGAAAATATGCATCTGCAAGTCCAGAGAAACATGAAAAAACCGATCAATCATAACCGGAAATATGAGAAGATTTTCATAATGGTGGGTAACAGAGTACAAGAGCAAATAACAAGAAACTAAAGGAAAGAGGACACCATGCCACAGCAGACAGCAGTAGATAGAAGGTATGCATGTCCTATGAATCTAGAATGCAAGTAGTGTCATATAATCATGTGAAAAAATAGTTAACCAAAATAGAAGAATGAGAATTTGCCACCGCAGTATGTCATACAAATAAATGACCCAGAATGCAAGTATCACAAGATAATGTGGAACATTAGATATTTAAACTGAATGAAGCAAGCAAGAACATGTCAATTATCACAGCAGCAGCTAGAGATTAACCCCATCCTCTAAATAAATGATTGGACAGCAAGTATCATCACATTAATTATGTAAAATATAAGCGACATCATTCTTGAATGGCAGACCTAACAGCAGTCCTACAAGTAAATCTGGATCTTTAGGAGTAATAAGTGGAACTACAGTAAAATTTCTTTATAGATTTGGATATTTTATTTGAAATATAGGTGCGGTATTTTACACAAGAAATGGGTGAAGGAAATGGACAGATCAAAAGAAAAGGACTACAGACTAAAGTCAAAGAAGGCAGTGCTTCTTCCCTGAGGTGCATTGCCCATAGGGCTTTGCACGTGCACAAAGAAGAGAGGTCATCAATGGATATACACATCTAAGGGAAGTTAGCATATAAAGCAAGTGGGTTTTACTCCACAGATTACCCCACAATTTAACTATGTAAAAGGAATGAAGAATCACAACTAGAGCACTCATGTATCTGAAACAAATTGAACTGTCAAGATCTGTAGATTGAAAAAGCAAAGTGAGAGAATGGCACTTCGAAAACACTCGAGCAACATCCACATACACTGAGTGAACATCATAGATCAGATCACTGCAGCTGAGATAACAAGTCGCTAACGGAAGTTGGACAGTGGATTATTATAATTTAGAAAAAACTCACCTTGCAATGCACTTAAAGCAGTAGCAGCACACGCTGGATCTACGAAATCCACAAAGCAAAGGATAATAGGATCTCCACCACGCTGCAAAATGAAGTTTTTATCAAAACACCACCTGGTAGATAAATACTATACTAATAGAAAAGGCATAAACATCAACTTACATGTTTTGATTCCTTTCTAACAAGTCTGACTTCTTTGTAGCCCACAAAAGGACGAAAAATGTCTTTTAAGTGCAGTTAGGGAACAAGTAACAGATATATTCAGAAATTAAGTAGAACTGTCCAATAATGATTCAGTAAATTACATCTCAAAGGATACGGGCTACTTCTCTCCTGGAGCTGTCTGAAGGAAGTCCCTCTATGTAGAGGGTGTTAGAAGCATCAGGAGGGAGAGATAGTGTTTCACGAGGCCTCGGCATAGGTTCAACTGGCAGTTGGCCACTAAATACCATAGCTCTTCCATTTGGTGCTAGCTCTGGCCCACGAACTGATGGAAGTGGATCACGAACAGGAAGGGCAGGTATACCACCACCACCTGCTCTAACTAATCCAACCCCCTTGTAGTTGTTATTAGCTTCTCCGACTGGAAGAGAAGAAAGTTGCTACAGGAGGAAGAGGAAGAATAATAAAAACAAAATCCAAATTAGCACGAAATCCAAGCATGCCTGAGGAATGTAGGAGCACTGTCAGCTTCAGTGATTACCGAACTTTGGAGATAACGATCATATGCTGATCCGATTGACTCTGTGTCCACTACTCGAGGTACACCACGATCATATGCTGATCCGAATGATTGTGTGTCCACTACTCGAGGTCCTTCACGATCATCATTCCTTCCTAAGTAATGATGCACTTCATAAGCTGATGGCATCCCAGATTGTGGAATATCTGGTACTGCAAAGAAATATGGTCAAACCACATATGCTTTTCGAAACAGATAATAAAGTGAGTGTAGAATGTTACTCGCATGGAATATACTTTGTCCTCAAACAGGATAAAGTTTCATTTGCCAATAGGTAAGATCAAAATGGCCTTCTTGCACATAAAAGCACCGCAATCACAGTAAGACTGAAGCAAGAATATAGGGCACTGGGAACAAGTACAGAATATAAAAGGCAATTGCTGATGGAAAATCTCGTAGCTAAAATCATCAGTGACATGAAAATACAGGGCCAATTTTAAAAATCAGCATCAGGCTCAAGGTAGAACTGGAAACTTGGTGACATAACCATTGTAGAACCAATACAGGGAGGATGCATAAACAGCTCCAGCATTGACTCTGAAACCACAAATAGTTTCACAATAAGCTGGTAAAGAGGAATGAGATGAAATTGGCCGATCATTTTCCCAAAAGGGGCTTCTACAGTAATGAGAAATTGAGAAAAGGAAGTAAAACTAAGATGTAGAACTCTTTTTTAGACAGAACATTACTCAACAAGATCCAACATCACTATAATTGTACAAAGAGCTGGGAGAGGGGACAAAGCAACTTATTAGAATTCATTGGGTTGGTTGTGATCAGGTCAAAGGGGCTTGTTAAGGTTGAAACCAATCAAAACACACCACAAAGTGATAAGAAAAGAAACACATGTGGTTAAATTTTGAGTTTGGAGCTAAAATCCTCGTCATTTGGCACAAGAACAATCCAGTTTTCCACCTTTCTATCTTCTTCTTTCTCTGTTTTTTTGTCCTTGATTTCAGTGAATCATGAGAAGTCTATAAACGGGGTGGCAGAATCTCAAAGAAGAAATGGTGTCTTACTTTTACAAAAACAAAAAGTTCCACACATTTGGTTTCAGCTCACATGTGCCAAGATTATTAAAAAAGAAGTAGATCCAAATGACAACATGGATGAAAAAAAAGTGTAGCTATACAACATGTGCTACCTAAGCATATGTAACTATAACTGTAAATTGGTATGCACAAACTACACATGAAAATCCTTAGAATAGATGGTCAAAACTCAAGACATGTCCTTGCTAATTCTAAAAGTTACTCCAGCCTCAAATCGAATTTTGTGTTTCCTTAAGAAACCTCCACCAATAAAACCATGATTAATTTAGCCGTAAAGCTTAAGTAATTGATTAAACTAACTTTTTAAGAGCCAAATTTTACCATTTCCAAGATAATGCTCTACAAACCTCCAGTCTCCTGATGTTTTTGCGTTTCAATACATGCACAGAGAAACTACATAAAATAAGATTTATTACCAGAAATATCATAAGACAACCACTAGACTCTTCGATGTTTTCAACCCGTCTATCTCCAACCGTACCAGAGTCGCACATCCTAATAAAGGGATTTAAGAAATGCAAGAATGCAACGCCTAGTATTCAAACTTGCGACAAAATGCAATTTTGAAACCCCGTACACCATGGGGATCCAGAAATAGGGATGGCAACAGGGCGGGGTGGATGTGGATGCAGGGCGGGTCAGGTTTGGAGCTATGCGGGGCAGGGAGGGTTTGGATTTTTGTGGGACAGGGAGGGGCGGGGCAGGTTGTAGATGTTGAAAATTTATTGTGGGGTGGGGGTGGGGCGGGGCGGGGCAGATTTGTAGATGTTGCTTTTAGATTTTGTTGTGGATTCGCAATATTTCAAACAACTTCCAAGCAACAGCAGTCTCAACATCCAGTTTGGACACTAATTAATTACTTTGAATTTAAATGTTTGATAAAGAAGTAAAGAATGTACCAAATTCAAATAAAATAGGAAGAACAAATGAAATCTCAGAACATACTGCATTTGCAATACCCCCAAACCATTGGATGATTATAATTAAGATGATTTGGGTTGTAGAAAGAAAAAAAAAGTGCACAGTTGCAAACATAAAAGTAAAAAAGCTGAACAGGGGGCTAAATAGGGCAGGTTAAAAAACAAAAAAATTATCAAATGGGGCAGGGCAAGGCTTCACCCATCCTATTGCCATCCCTATTCAAAAATTACGACAGAGGCAGATCTAGGGAGGTGGGGAGTGTTCACCTGAACCCCCTCAGAAAAAAATTTACCATTATATATATGGTAATCTTTTTTATTTCTATGCACATATTATATATATTTTGACTCCCCTAAACACTATAGTAGAGGTTGGCTCGTGGTTTAGGGGTTCAAAATTCACCTTCAGATTTCAAGTTCAAATTGTAGGCACTACATTTACATATTTCAAACCTCTTTAATGAAAATTCGGAATCCACCACTGACTTACATGTGGAAAAAATGTATTCATAATGAGATTAGTCTTGGTTCAGAACAAAGCAGAAGTATGGGCTTCTATTCATGGATCAGGCCTATTAACTGAACTGGAGTTCAAACATGCGTGGAGTTGATTGAGAAGGTTACTATGGAGGCCCTCGTTTTGTACCTTGCTCAAAGCAAATGGTTGATCAGAAAAATATCAAACACAGGTTATTGCTTGTTATAATAGTGAAAAGGATCAAGTATCTCCATTCCCCAGATACACAAGTCTGCTTCCTAACTTTATTCTCTTTGGATGCCTTATGTCCCCCATAGGTGTACTTGATCCTTTCCTTTTGTTTCTAAATCCTGTAAAGGCATCCTCAAAGGTTTTTATTTCTCTACAAACTAGAATATCTTCTATTCTTGGATCTGCCGGAGTAAAGTTATAATTGTTTGCCTTACATAAACTTCTTAGAAATTGTTTTCTGCTATATACTGATATCATGGAATGCTAATCTCAAAAAAAAATGTATTCATTATTTTCGGTTCAATTAAACTTAGCTTCTCTACTATCTTCAAAGTTCATAAAACTCTAACACATCCTACAAAAACATTTCCATCTAACTTACAGTGAATTTCTCTTTCTTCAAAATCTCATCACGCATCAATCTATAACTTGAACTATTCCAAATGGCTAAAATGTAGTTCTCCATGACTGAACTAAACAAAAATTGCTCCAGCGTTCCACAATTTCTCACAATTTAAGCCATAATTACAAGCCAATTTTCAAAGCAACATGAAAAAAGATCATTTCGCCTCATAATCAAATATCAGCTACAAAAAGTGTTTAAACAAAAAATAGTAGATGGTCATACCATATTCAGTGCGAGGTCGTTTGAGCAATCCAGCAGATTGAGGAAGCTGCGGTTGACGATTCCAATAAGCATCCCCCATCTTTTCTTCTTCTCTACACTTACTACAACAATTCACAACCCAAAAATGAAACAAAATTGGTAAAAAACAGAGAGGGATAAAGGAATTAAGTAGAAATCTTTGAGGATTTTGATTTGCGAAAGAGAAGCTTAGGGCTTTATTGTTTTTGTATATCAGGTGTATGTTGTATGATACTACCTCTAATAGTTATCTGACACGTATTTATTCATATTTGGAAAAAATAACTTATTGTTAACTTTTATTCGGAGTTGAATTGTATTAGATCAATTTAAAAAAATTAGATATTCAGAAACTTTTTCGTATAAGAAAAGTATTAAAATTTGTGACTTGTCTTACGGCAAATGTTTAAAATAATACTAATCAAAGTTTTATATAATTTGAATCGCAAAAAGTAAAATATATCACAGGAATCAAGATAAATGAATTTTATATTTTTTTTGGTAAAAAAAGAAATATTTATTAGTAATGTGCTAAGTAGGGTGGAACAAGAAGTACAGTATTATATTAATTCGTATAATTAAATGAATTATTAGTATGAATGCCACACAAAAAGTATGAGGGATTAATGATATTATTGTAATTTAAGAAAGGACTGCTACAAAATAAAGGATTGGGAATACCTTTTGGAGTGGTCTATGTTGACACCCAATTTTGGCCCTCCACAATTTAGTTAATTTTCAAGCTTCTTTGATTTCAAACAAAATGAAATAATTATTTACGAATCTTTCGGGACCATTTTCAAGGCAATTGGGTCATTTACCTATAATATATATATATCTTCATATACTTATAATATATGGATTTATGTATTCATTACTTTGAATAAATATTTTTTTTAAAAAATCATTTTACTAAAAATAGAGTTTTAACTAAGTGTACATTTTATTTCCTCAAAGATCAATTAGAGTACATAACTACTCTCTTTATTTCAAAATAATTTTAATTGTTATGATTATTTTACATTGTTAAAGTTGAGAAGCTTAATATTTAATTAAATACTTCAATTTATTTAAGATATGGTAAAAGGACCAGGTCCTTCAACCAAGGCCTATTTGGATTAAAAGAATGACCCTGTTACATCTTCTTCCTCACCAGCGAAGCCAAACCCGGCAAACCAAGAATGACCCGAACCCGATTCCCTTGCCTCCGCTTCAATTTACTCTTCTCTCTTTCAAATCGTACAGCACGAGCGTGCTTGGCACGAGACCAAGGACACGCGAAGCTCCTTGGTTTGTTCTCCCAACGGTAATATCCTTCCAATTTCTGATTTTCCTTTTTTCTTTCTTCGATTTCGTTCGAAATCGTACAATTTCGTACAACTCGCACTTTATCCTTTAAGAATTTCAAAATCCCAGCAGTCCCACATCGAGAATTCATCCATTTTTTGGGATTCTATATAAACCCACCCCATTCACTGTTTAAAGGAGGGATTTTTATACTTTAAACTCAAACAACCACAAAAAGGCACCAAATTTAAACTATGGAACCAAGAATTCCCAAAACTTTTAGGGTACTCTTTGGTCTCCAAAACTCCGTCCAGTGAACAGTGAGCAAAAAGGGTATTTATAATTGTCCCCGTCCAAACTCGTCGTTCTTCTTTTCTTGAGTAATTTTTACCTCTGTTTCTTTCAGTTTATCATTCAAGTGTGTTGCTTATTTTTGTAATAATTTAATTACTTTTTAGCACCTTAAATGTGAATGTTTCCTTCTTCTTTTGTTTAGTATATTGCAGCTCTTGCCTTACTGTTGTTTTCTTTAGTCACTATTAATGTATGCTACCTCACTGTGGTCATGATTGAAAGTTTAAGTCTCTCTTGAATGTCTTAACGTTTTCTTTTATTCCTTTAGCTTAAAGTAGATCAGTTTTGAGTAAGTTTTAAGTGCCTAAACTTGTTTACTTTGTAATATCTTCATGGTCGTTTTCATGTAATTTGGAGTTGTGAATCTAAGTGATGAAGCGTTGAAATTTCCTTGTCTTTCCATTTGAATTTGTATAATCTATAAAGACATTTGTCCAAGTCTCTAAATTAGCTATATGTTTTCTGGAAACATTATCAAGGACCTTTCTCTGCCAAGTTTCGATGTGTTAAATTTTGGCGAATCTGATTTTGTGCGAGTTTAAGTTGCCCTGCTTCTCATTGAATACTCTCATGATATGATTTTCTTTACCCTTAAGCATGATAAAATAATTGTGACACTCGGAAAATTAATTGTATAAATTAAGTAGCCTTCACTGTTTGTTCTAAATTATTTGAAATCGACTAGTTGATTTATTTGAAGTCAAGCCCCCCTTTTTTTTCCCTTTACATGGTTAAGTTTTAGAAATCAAATTCCCTATTCTGTTTTGATGTTCATTCTTGTTGTTGTCTAAGTGTTTGACTTCTTAATTGTTTAGTATCCATGTGTTGATTTCAAGAGGTATGGTAGGATGTATGACTGAATGGTCATTAGCTTTGCTACTGGTATTTTTTTTTTCTTTTTTTTATTTTATTTTATCTCATATTAGTGAAATTAGATTTAACAGTTAGTCTTCAAATTTCCTTTTAGAACTATCAGTTGTTTATTTACTGAGAATACATGTGTATACCATTATTTGTTTATATGCTATGTTATTATGCTCCTTTACAGTGCATGTGTAAGAATATATTTGAGTTGATAATTAGTATTTTGTCTCTTCTCTTAGGAATAGGTTTAGGCTTTGTGATTAGATTTTAGATATTATGTACCTATTTAAATTGTTGTGATCAAAATATAAAGTTTAGTATATAATGTCTAATCCATGCTTCTTTGAAAGTTTCGTACCTATTCGGAAGTTTACCCGTGAGGTTCGGTTTATTATTATAAATAATTTGAGTGTCTAGATTTATTATCAAGATGAAAGGATTCATTGTTGCATCCAAATGATTTGTTTAATATTTTTGTGAAGTCTTATCATGTCAAGTTATTAATTTTATCTCATTTTGCGCATGAACTCTCTTGTTCGAGTCCAATTGGACCATCTCTTGCATACTCCTCTTCTTGAGTCAACCTCATCCAAGTCGTGAAAGAGAAGCTAGTATTATTGGGTTAAAACCCAAAAGCCAACATCAACAATAGCTCAAAAAGAGCCAAATTGAAAGTATTTGGGTTCAAATTGACAGAAATGAACATCGGCAGGCAGCAGCTTAAGAAAGCTGAAATGAAACATTCTTGGGTTCAAACCCAAATGCATCAGTGGCAGCAACTATCAGCAACATATTGCGGTGGTCAAATTGGCTAAAAGTTAGGCCTAAGGCCTAGTTTTCTCATTTTGCTTTATTCTCGTACCTCCTAGTTTTAGCTCATCTTATTTCTCTTATTGTATTACTGCGATATTTGACTCTTAATTAACTTAGATGAATCCTTTGGAGGTTTTTAATGGCTTTTATGTTTCGTTACTTGTTTATTCAAGTATTCAAATTTTCAAAATGCAAACTAAGCTTCAAGATTAACTTGAGAATTATCCATATTCTTTCATAGTTAGTATTTGGCTTTCAAATCCACTCTTAAGTTATTGTGTTGATTTTTCGACTCAAAAACTTGAATCGGATAAAAGGTCAAGTTAAAATTTTATTTTGACGCTATAACATTTGAATTATTTCATTATTTGGGATAATATGGATGTACACTATCCAAAGATTTCTCTTTATTTTATTTTTATTTTTATTTTTTATTTTATTAAAATAAGTAAATAAATAAATAAGAGTATTCAAGTAATTTAAGTTTTCTTTTAAAAATAGCCAAGCTTTTAAATCCGTTGGTCAACCGCGTGTTAGCGGATTCTCTAAGATGCCTAAATCCTTCCTTAGAGAATTATTTGAACCCTTACCCGACTCTGGTTTATTTAAAACATTTTTTCTTTCAAAAAATTTCCTTTTAAAAATTTGTTTTCTTAATTTTTTCCTAAAAATTAAGTGGCGACTTCCAAATTATAATTTTTTTCCAAACTCGACAAAAATTGCCAAAGTTGCGAAATTGGTTTCGAAACCTTAGTTTTCGAGATCGGGTCGTAACAGTCTAGTGATTTATTCTTGAGATTTTTGTGTTGGAGGCCTCAAGTTTGAAATTCTTTGCCAACGAAAGTAAGAGGTTGGCCTTCTAAGTCGAGCTCGTCGCATCGGACTTATCTAATGCGGGTTACCTCTCCTGTGTAGCTTGCGAGTTATTGTATAGGAGCAAAAATTTTATCTTGTAAGCTACTCTAATAAATCACGTATTAATTGAATTTAACAAAGGAATGCAAACATTAAATTCTTTCATAATCCGTGTCTTAAAGGCACATGTTATTTGTGCTATTGTCTTATTTATAAAAATAAAATAAAAAGAACAAATTCTTTATAGAAATTCAAGTGACTTTTGAAGTTGTTTATGAATTTTTTGGGTTGTATCAGTGTATCCAACAAAAATGATAAAATATATCCAACAAAATCGAGTATTTTGTTAATTTCTCCAAACAAATGTTGTATTTGAAAAAAAAAATTGTGTTGTTTTACTATATTTCAGTGAAATTGAAAAGTGTACCCAACAAAATTGAGTACTTTATTAATCCCTACAAATGAAGGTTGTATCTAATATAGACGGACTTGTCCTAAAATCATTGTATTTGAAAAAAGAATGGGAGAAAATGTTGATACAACTTGAAGTGAATAGATACAATATTTTAAACTAAATGAACAAATATAATAAAATTGAATTGAGCAAACAAATACAACAAAATAATTATATCAATGACACAATAATATGAATTTCAGAAGGTTATATATGACATATTACACAAATTTCAGAAGATTATGTATGAGATACAACGCAAATTTCAATACTATGTATCATGTATCTTAATTATCAAAAGTATCGTTTGTATGATAAATCAACAGCAAAGTAGCGTTATTGGTGAAAATTGATTTTATTTAAAGTGGGCTATTTATTAATTTTCTTTTATTATTTTAAAAAATACGTAATAATTTTGAAAGGAGAAAGATAATTCTAAATAATCTTTTGCTAGTTTTAAGGAGTAATTCTTGAAAGTTAGAAGAGAGATGATATTAAATATCTTTTTCTTTTTTTTTTAAATGTCGATATATTACATTTAGGCTAATATGTGCCAATTTTTTATTTGTTTATTAATTGCTAATTAATATTGGGCTATATGTTGCCAATTTACTATAACTCTAAAAAGTAAACTTACATAAATCTCATAGTGTAAGGACCTAAATTACATTTTATCTCTACTCTTTTTCAATTTACAAAAATCCCTCAAAATTAGTGTTATCCGGATGCATAGCAAAGAAATTGGATACATTAAATCTGATACATTAAAACAAAATCAGTTACACTTTTAAAGGAAATAGAATATAAAATTGATGTGAGTTCCCCAAATCACGCTAATCTAGTTGATTTCAATCTCTCCCAAATCTTAAAAGATTCAATCAAATCAAAATTCAAATTTTCTTTTCTCAATTCTCTTCCAAATCCGTTCAGATTCAATTCAAAATTTAAATTTTCTTCTCTCAATTCTATTCCAAATCCATCTAGCTTCAAAACAATTCAAATTTTCTTCTTTCAATTCTCACCCAAATTGTAATAAATTGAAAAAAGTCGAAAACAATAGTTGATTTTATTGGTATGCATATCTACAAATTTGGATAATTAATACGTTGGTCAATGGATGAATCAACTAATTTGTGTCCATTGTTAATTGTGCTCTCGTGTTATAGTATCCAGGCTCCTGTTAAACGCCTATGCAAAGATGTTAAATTTCTCATATATTAGTGTCACCATATTTGGAAGGAAAAAATGAAAGGAATAATTTAAAATTCAGGCAAGGTGTGAATTTTGCAGTGGGAGAGGCAACATCACTTGATTCTACCTACTTGTTGGACAAGGGAGTAATGTCCAGTAACAATGTATCTTTGGGGACTCAACTGGGTTGGTTAAAAGATATGATATCTTCTTTTTGCAAATTTCCTTCAGATAATAGCCCTGGGCTGCCCATGTTGGTGCTATGAAATTATTCATGTGTATCCACTATGCATTGAAACAACATATAAAAAGGTTGAAGAGATACATAGTTTTGATGGATACATGTCTGTGTGGTTATTGCTATGTATCAGATACATTTAGCATAAATTCAAATTGACGTATCATGTCTCAAAAATTAGTGCATGATATATTACTATTTATGTATCTTATTTTGTTTGAGAAATATTGTATTTTATAAAAAGAAACATTATACATATAATTATTCTAAATAACATTTTTTGTGTGGGATACATAAAACAGTAGTGATCAGTTGATACATATAATGATATATGTAATAAAGTTTGAAAACTATTGAATTTGATATATATTATATATCATGCACATATCAAATTAATTTGATACACATTGCTTTAGCTACAGAACATTAAGGTTTATGTATCAAGTGTATTTATTGAGATTGATACATTATTGTTTGGTAATTGTTATGTATTAGATACATTTAATATGAATTTGAATTTACATATCATGCCAAAAAAATTAGTGCATGATATATTATTATCTTTGTATCTTATTTTGTTTGAGAAATACTATATTTTAAAAAAAAAAATATATTATACATGTAATTGTTTCGAGTTATGTATCAATACTTTAAATATGAACATGATACATTGCATAAAACAAAAGGTATTGTAGCAGTGATGTATCGGAATAGTAATAACACTAAAAAAGACTAATTTAAGAATCAAAATAAGCGAGATACATTGAAAGTAAGTCCAAAAAACTAAAAGATCGAACCAACATAATGAAGTGTATCAAGACCGCCATTAGAAATTTCTAGAACCATTTCAAATGCACTCCAAGATGAACTATGTGCATTAGCAAGGTTTTTCCACCTCTCTTCCATAAAGGGACCGGGAGTAAAAGATTCAGTAATTTTTTAAGATGAAAAAATAAAAAAAAATCAAAAAAATCAAAAACTTAAGTGGTTGAAAGAAATTTACCTCTTGAATAACTTGAAATCTTTTATTGGAAAGAGAAAAGATTTGAAATTCAAAAATAGATTAATGAAAGTAACTGTGGAGAGATTTGTGGAGTGAAAAAAAGAAAGGAAAATCATGACTAGGAGATTTCAAATTGATGTATCCAAAAAAAGGAATGATGAGAGCAAAAAGGAGATTTTTGATATTTTTTGAAATGATAGGGAAAATAAGAAAATATGATAACAAATGATGTGTAGTTAGATCATTTTTGGCAAAATTACTAAAGTACACTACATATGTTTACATATTATCAATTAATCCCTTCTCTTTCATAAAAATTCAAAAATCCCTACTTTTCCCCAATTCTTCTTTTCCGGATACTTAATTATGAAAGAAACCAAACCCATCTTCCTCACCCCCAAAATCTCGCCTATAATCTTTCCAATTACCAAATCAGTTACCGCTTTCAAAGCAATTGGATTTTCAAACGATTCAACAGTCCCAAAGTTCAAAGTAGGTATCTGATCTCCATTTTTTTTTTGATTCATCAACGTTCAATTCTGCTGCAATTGCTGATTTGAGATTAACGAACGAAATATTTTCCCCAGCCACTATGCCATCAATTTTGTATCGCTCGTACCTAACATCACTTTCCCATATACCTGAATGCCTTAACAAGATGGAAATATTCATTACAAATCTTCACCAAAAAAAGCGTTGGAATTTCCAGAGCTTTTCGTAAAACAAGAAATAAAAATTTCAAAATTTGAAATTCGAAATTTTAGTTCAGTAGTGTTTTAAGATTGAACGATTTGCAGATGCAATAAACGTATGCGTGAATTGTGGTCTATAATTTTTAAATCCTTTAATTAATGCATAAAACTGTTAAAATCCCTTTTTTAACGCACTGACCTGATAATTACAGCTTCTTAATTAAAGTATCCGACCGCATATTAAAGTATCCGCAACACAAAAAAAAAAAGGGAGTTTCGTAATTTATGAAAGAGTAGGGACAGGAAGTAATTTGTTTATTATAATATGTGCTTTATATAATTTTTACATAATTTTTCCCTCTAAAAATTGTGTGGGCTTATTACAAAAAAACAATTTCAGAACTTGGGCCAAAAGTCAAGATTTTTATGGGCCATGAATGTGTCCACTAATTTAGATTATTTTTCTTTGCGTGCAACTTTTCCAAAGTAGAAACTAAAAAGTTTAGACTTCGAAACTTTGATTTTTAAATTTCAATATCTAGAAATTAACCAAATTATTTATCTATTTTAAATGTAAGTTTTTTTTGTCTATATCACTAATCCAAAAGGGCTAAAATATTTTGGTGTCAATATTATATATTCTTTTTAATCAATTCATCATATTTGAGTAAAAGTTTGAGAAAGAGTTCCTCTTTAATAAACACAATGAAAGTAAGTGGAGTAATATTTTGGAAAAATTACTGTTTAGTTAAAAAAAAATACTATGGACTAATTTAATGACATATAAACGGTATATGTGGAGAGTCTTGATAGATCTAAGATTTTCACCAAGAAGATTTAAAATATAAACAAGTAAGCGTATGAAGAAATTAAGAAAATTCAACATCCATTATATATACATAAAAATATTCTGACAAGTAACTTTGGTATGACATTTTTATTCGACCGTATTTGATTTTGAAGAAATTTGACTTAGGACAAATTCCCTATGTTTGTCATTAATTTTAAACACCTGTAACAAGAGAAAACATGGGATTCAAATGACTGTAAAAATAAAGATATTTATTCCATGTTTATTACTCGTTCATTATACTATTTTAGAATATCCAGTAATATTTGTCCAATTTATAAAATTAATGAATAATTTATCATGTGAAAAAAAAAAGTTTATCATGTTGTGTCTATTTTACTCTTGCTATTAAATACTATATTTATTTTTTAATGTTTAGATGACTTATATTTAATAAGGATAATTTAATAAAATTACTTTTATCATTTACTGCTTCTTAATTCTTGTGCCAATATATTTTATATTCATCAATAAATAGAAGCAATGAAATAAATACATTACTATATATTCTACAAACTCACGTGAATAATGGAATTATAATTCTTTCATACTGTTTAGCATGCATGTGGTCTCCTTATTTTTGTTGGGAAATTTAATTGGATTCCTTACTTTTTCTGTATATACCAAAGTGATAATAAAACCCTCCATATGTCCCATAAATTAATTTGTCCACATATACTTTTTCACAAACTATATAATATTAATATGCCACCATTTTCCTAATTCAATTGATATTGTGGTCCAGATTGAAGATATTAAATCATATAAATTTATATAGTATTAATAATAATTTATTACACTTTAAATGATATTATTATATGTGTAAATTTTAAATCTGTGATTAAATCCAACTACTGAATCTGCCTATGTTGAATACTATAATGAGGTGCTATATTTTTGTTTATTCTGTTCCACTATGATTAAAAAATATATTTAGTGGTGATAAATTTTCTTTTAGCCGTAATTAAGTTAATGACATTGTAATCAGATCATAGCCGTGAAAGCATTCATAATTAGCCACACTTATACAAAGTATTGATTATAAACATTTATATTTATTATTAATGTTGTTAAACATAATATCAATCTATCCTCGTTTGCTCGTTTACTATGTTGTATGTGTGCTAGATCGAACAAAAAAAGTTATATCATATTAGATCTATTGCACACAATCTCACCTTACATTTATCTAATAGGTTTTTTTACATATTAGATATGTAAAAAACGATCCATAATTTTTAGCCCTGAAGAGGTGAAGAAATGATGATAATTTATGAAAATGATGTTTATTATGTACTTAACCTTAGCGTTAAGCTTGGGTTTTACCAAAACTCATCATTATGTGATTACAAGCCAATTTCATAATTTGTGATA
The DNA here is from genome assembly GCF_000226075.1 of Solanum tuberosum. Taxonomy (NCBI): domain Eukaryota; kingdom Viridiplantae; phylum Streptophyta; class Magnoliopsida; order Solanales; family Solanaceae; genus Solanum; species Solanum tuberosum. The sequence goes on along the minus strand of NW_006239340.1, from coordinate 199,588 downwards.
ATGAAAACGACCATGACAATTAACCATCACTCCCCTACGTCCCAAACCCCACCACCAAGAACAATCAAAATTAAATATATTTTGCGTACTCAAGGGTGTGGCCTGGTATTTAACGAAGAAATGAATTGAAACTATGGTTTTTTTATTTCAAATTCTTACGGAACCTAAACCGTTTGACAATTTCTTCTCATCTCTCCAAGTTTAATTTTGATAGAGAAGGTTATAGATATTTGTGCTGATAGGAGTGTTGCCAATTTGTGTTTAAAACAGAATTACTGATTCCAATAAACTTTGCAGAAACACGAAGTAACCAAAGTTTTAATGAACCAATAAGGACAGAAGAACATATATTAATTCAGAACAACTAAAATTTGTAAAACACACCAGAATCTGGAAAAAGACAGAACGGAAAAGATCAAGCCCACTGAATGCACAGTGTCCCCTTAAGGAAATTATTCCCCTCTAGTATCCGAGGTTTGATTTGGAATATGTCTTCCCAGGATAGAATGATCTCAATCACCAGTATATTGATACCCAAAACTCTGGTGTCAGCGAACCACTCAACAGCAGTAAAGTACACGAAGAAACTTTGTGCAGAAGAAGAAGAAGAAATCAGAAAAATTCGTAAGGAAAAAATCTAAAAGAATCAATGTATTTATAGGCAAGAGGAACTGGTTCCGAAAAGGTTGCAACCCTTTCAGAATCCACACGACCATTCATGAAAGTTTTCAACCTTTCAATCGGTCATGGCTGTTACTGAAAGTTGCAACCTTTCAGAACAATCACTTCCAACGGGTAAATTCAAATAAAAATGGGAAAGAATTTAAATAAAATGGGACGCGCGCGGATCCGAGTAGGGTCGGTCAATTAACTGAATAATCGAAATATTTCGGTTAATTAACTAATTAATTGAAACGTTTTGGCCATTTATTTTAATATAATTAATTAAATAAATAATTAAGACAAACTTTGTCCAAAAAATAATCTCTCGATTGATCATTTTCCGAAGCCGAAGCTGAAGCTGAGCCGAGCAAGCGACGACGACAACTGCGCAAGGGGGGTCCCTCTTTCCAACCCTTTTAACAATTAATAGGAGTGTTTCTATATTTAAACTCTTCTATTTTTCTTTCCACCACCGATGAGGGAGAAATGCCTTTTCACTAAAGCATAAGAGGACTTTTCAAATTCCCAACTCTTCAAGTTCCCAACTTTCCAAGTTCATCTCTTTTCATCTTCCCTCCATTTCCCATTACTCTTGCTACATACCCAACAAAATGAACATCAACCGTCGAAGATATTAAATTTTCTAATAAATAAATAATCGTTGGTGAAGGGATAAATAAATTTTA